>NW_027125538.1:0-14719 GCF_009792415.1 Cryptosporidium ryanae
CCATTACCGAATAACATATGATGTAACTGCTGTATAATCGTTGTCTTTCCAGTACCTGTATCACCAACAAGCAATATATTTTCTCCGTTGTATATAGAATTAATTATTTTATACATGATATTTGAATGCACTGTAGTAAAGGTATAACAAGTAGGAGTAACTTGACTTTTTACGTTGATCACCTTTTCACTAGCATCATCGCTCTTGCAAGTCAAAGAAACATTTATGTCTATACTTAGATCCCTGTTTACGATATTAATCGTACTGTTATGCATGTTGGATATATTTTCATTGCCACTAAAGTGAATGCTAAATTTATTATTGTCGATGCAGTGTTCTGATTCCTTACTGTTTATCCCAAAACAGTTAAATATTTCTATTTGAAGTCTTCTCTTATAACTTTTTAATGGTATATGATCCAGAAGTACACTTGAAAATAAAAAAGAAATTTTCATTCTATTCCTCTCGCTTAAGTAGTTGCTTTGATAATTACTGTCACAAAAGGCATCTGGATTCCCAAATATCACTCTTGAAATGCTTGTGCAACCCTTGAAAAAATCCTTGCATGATGGTTTTCTTATATTTAGATATTTATTGTAGTTGACGCCAAAATAGCTTTCAGAGTTGCTAATGAGATTAATTATGCGTTGAAAACTGCCTAACAAATTCTCTTTAATTACATTTAAGTTACTATGGTAAAGTTCAAGGCCTTTTGTTAACTCGTCTATTGTTGGCGTTGGAATAATACAGTAGTTCCATTTATTCAAATTTAGCAACTTGGTTACGTCACTGCTTATGTAATCATTACTGCTAACGCCAAAAAACATTCTTTTATTTAATTCATCCTCCTTACCGTCACAGCAATTGCTTTTTGTTGTTATGCAACTCGAAAATATTCTAAAATTTGGGTGTACTTTAACTCTCTTGTTTATTTCAATTATCTCAAAGTAGTTATCACCTATAGATTCTGAAAAAAGTCCAAAGTTATTTTTACTCACAAATATATCTCTGTTTATGACCTCACTTATCTCGTTTAATTTAACTATTACATCCTTCGGTGCGTCCTGAATGTTTTCTACCAATAGCCAATCGCCTCTAATTAAACACAAAGATAACACTCCGTGTTCCCATTTAAATTCACCAGGTTTGTCCCCAACTACCCAATTCCCAAGCAATGATTTGCTATCTATTGTATTGTCCAAATAAAGTCTTATTATGTTAAAGTCGTGGTACTTATCAAAGTATTTCCGTTTAATTTCTTGCAAAACCGAGTGGTATACTTGAAGTCCGTTTGTGATATTTTCCAGAAATATTAGTGAACTACATGTTAGTATACTTGACATCACCGTTCTGGTAATCTCATCTATCACTTTTTCGTGATAAATTTTTAAAATACCACTCGAGTAGTTATTTTCTAAACCATTCTCTCCCATAGAGTTGCTCCAGCATAATCCTTTATTTAGTAACAATTCAAACGAGTCAATTACTGGATGCCTAAATATAAAGTACTGCAGATATATATCCAATGAGTTGAAGTTGCTGTCGTCTTTTAATTCAACAAATTTACCTATTTGTACTTGAATTGAATAGTCCCTCAAATTATGTTCCTGATACAACATCAACCTACCATTCTCATTCAACTCAAGTAAATTAGAGTACAGTCTCACAAATAAATATTTAATCGTACTACTTTCGAATCTATTAATACCAATCATAAATCTTTCCATTATTTCAAACAATAATTCATTGTTCTTCAGGTAATTCCTAATTGGAGACACTCTTTCCCACAACAGTATAGTGGTCATTAAACACTTTGAACTGTGCAGCACTTCTTCTCTACTACCACAGCCTTTATTTTCCAGAAACGCCAGCACGCTCTCCAACAAAATATCCAGTTCCTTCCTCCTCTTCACCTCTAGCCAATAAGTTGCAAAGTAGCTGTAGAAATATGGAAGTTCAACTAATCTTGCAATCAAAAATAGGCAATTGCAAATGCTCCTGCTTTCATTGCATTCAATTTTATTGAAACCCACATTGTTCGTGCTTATTTTATCTGTTAAACTCGCTTCAGCAATTATATCAAATATCAGCTCTGGAAAGCCCTTGATCACTATATCAGATACTTCGCTATGCAGTGCTGTTCTTTTTAATAACAATTTTAAATGCTCTCCTATATCGTTCCCCGTACTTGAATCTATAGAGATTGCATTTTCCAACTCTGACAAAAGACCCAACAATTCACTGTCATAGCTGTAGCGGTCATCCTTAATGACCTGACTAATCTCCTTCTCGCGACCCCTTACTTCTCCTATTAGCTTCCTTGTTTTCTCAACCAACTTATCATACTCCTCCTTCATTCTTTAATGCGTATATAACGAATTGCGACCTTTTGTCACTAGATCAACGCCGGACAGTGCTCTAGCGATGAAAATACACAAATTTCTGCAACCTGCGCTCACCTGGTCAATTTGATTGCGCAAAAACCTTAATTTGTTACACGAGCCTGTTTGTGTCCGCAACTTTACTAGTGTAAAATACAACGCACTAACGCTCTGTCCTCTTTTTCTCTCTCACTCTCTCGCTGCCCTATTTTCTGTTTCTAGTCTAATTCCATTTCTAATGTTCAAACCAACTTCGCTTTTGGAGGAAACTCCCTCAGTTAATCAAAACTGCCACTCCGCTCAAGCCTCGCTCTCCGTCAGACCCTGACTATCACTGTCACTTACAAACTGCGCTGTCCGTGCCGCCATTGTAATTCAGCCTCCGACTCGCCCGCGCGCAAGGCTTGGTCCACCTACGCGCGCCAACCTTTACCCTCCTAATTGAATAATATAGCTATTACCCGTATTTAAACGCAAAGTTCAACGCTTTTTCACGGAAAGGGACACTAGTGCCAACAACCCATGACTTGCCGCCCATTTGACACCCATCATAGCAACGTGTCTGGAAAATATTCCTGGACTACCTTTAGTGTTACCGGGCACGCCGTACTGGGGTGGTATCTCGTATCAATCTTTCGCCTTTTACTAAAGATTGCCGTGCCGCTCCAGCTTGGTAGTTGTACCAAATGAAATTGTTTGGGGAGTTTCGTCACTCCTAGACTGTAAAACCAACGTATCGCTAACCCCTTCTCTCGCCGTTTCTCTTAGCCTACTGTCCTCGGCCTCCCCGTTCCTGTTGTCCTTTGATTGATTGTCTGTTGGCCGCGCCGCGGTCCTGTGACCTGTTGTGTGGGTTCTCTGGTGTCGCATGCATGCATGACGCCGGCCCGCCTGCTTTCGCCTATGAGTCATGAACCCGAGTTGTCCACATGAAATACCTACACAAAGTCTTCACACCGCACGCACGGACCGGTTTGTGGGGACGCGGGGGCTCCGGCCGGAGAGACGAAACCCGCTCGCAGAGAACACAAAAGGAGGTGAGACGCCGACAAAGAGTAGGAGCGGGGGACAGGGGAGAGCGAGGGTTATAAGATACATTGGATTCATTGAGTAGCCCTTACGGGCCCCAGAAATTACCGTTAAACTATAAACAATAGAATAACAGAATAAGGAATTGGTGTAGTTTTCAACTAGCAGTAATCGCACATCCGCTAAGCGTCACTTGTAACGATATCACTCCTTGCGTAGGGCTAACCCGGACCTGGGAGCGGGACGCCTTTTAACGGCCCTGACACGAGTTTGAGATGGTCCTCGGAAGGGATGACGCGGGGGCGGTAAACCCCAGCAACGAAAACACGGGCCTTCTGGCAACGGAAGCAGCCAGGCGAAGGAGTCGGACAGGTCTGCGCGACCGCAATGGTGCGAGGAGAGAGGAGCAGGAGTGGCGGACTCTCCGGTGCGGACGTGGCGCATCCAGCGAATGCAGGTTGAGTTTGAACTGCTCCCTCCGCGCCCGCTCGGCCCGGCCCGGCCCGACTTGACCTCAGTTTGGCTCCGCAAGGCACGGGATGGACAAAGATGACGAGGACGGTATAAACGCGATCAAGTCGCTGGTCAAAAGAAGCAGGTCGGGAGACGGAGAGGGCATTGAGAAGACAGAGATGGTGACGGGAGCGTGCAGGAGCGGCCGGAGGAGGTGCGACCACGGCAGGAACGCGGAGACCAAAATTCGCGAATACTATACATGCATACTGTTCTTAAGATTGGACTACGAGGACGTATTCGGCAAGAACATGCTGTTGTTTGGGGACGCCGCAAACGGCGTTCATTTGAGCAACAGCGAGCTGTACGTGAAGAGGTCTGTGGAGCTGCTGCTGAGCGTTTACAGGAGCAACTATTACAACGAGAAGGTGAATGCTTACGATCCGAAAATATACACGCTGTTCGAATGCAGCGGCCGCATAGATGTCGGGAAGCTGTTCGGAAATGGGGGGGTGAACCTGGCGAGGGAAGCCAACATAGACATAGGTTTGCACATAAGTCTAACGAGGAACACGAGGCTGAACAGGAGGATGTGCGCGATAATACTCAAGGAGGTCATAAATGAATTCGGCGGGAAGGCCCTGTTGTCGCTCCCGGGAAGCCACGACGCCGTTCCCGTGGACGCCAACAAACTAGATTTGTACGACAGCAGGAGCGTAGTCATAAATACGAGTTTAAAGCCGTTCGGCCTGTACCTGGATATGGACAACATATACATATACGAGAACCATAGCCTGAGCGCGGGCAGTCCTCGCAAGGGCGCCAAAATCAACGGCGGGCTCTACTCTGGCGTAAAGCTGGACAGCTGTACGAGAAAAATGTACGTGGACCCGATACTGAGTAGAATAGACGGTGTGCTCTCGAAGTACGGCCTGGAAAAGTACTTTGAGTACGACACGTGCCACGTGACGCTCTTTTATATCAAGAGGAAGGACCTGTACTTGGGGAGCGGGAAACTGAGTCCCGTCGCGTTCGGCGTTACCGAAAGAGCGAATTTAAGCCGTCCGGCCGGCTCCGCCAACTTCATATGGATAGATAGGATGGTATTTAGGATGGGGATAATAGAATACGCATTGTTGTTCCGGGGTCCGTAGTGGAGCCGCCTGCGCGCGGTCACTTCCTAGGCCCGGGGAGTATCTGGAAGGTAACTCTAGTTTTGTACACAATCTTCTCGTTGAGTTCGCCTATGGTGCAGTAGACGTTGAATATCTGCTTGTTCATGTGAATAAATTGGTTGTTATGGGAGAGCAAGGCGTTTGTGTTGTCACGGTTTTCGCGGTCGGCGCCGCCGCACAGGTCAAACAGGCACTCGTCGCCGCCTCCGCAGCTCAGGTCCGAGTCGATGCGGCCGCTGGGGCCGGCCTGAGCGCCCTCTGCGTCGTCCTCGCACTCCGCTCCACACCGGGCGTCGTTGCTGCCTCCCGCGGAGGAGGAGAGTCTCCTGAAGATCGCAACTCTGGAGGACTTACCGTTGCCTGAGGTGGGGCCAATGTTGGACGCCTTCCTGAGCAGGAGCCTGGACGAGCCGCCGCCGGGGAGAGCGGCCCCGCCCGAGTTGCTGATGATCCTAAGGTACTTGTTCAAGTCGCTGATGGTGTTTCTCTTGATGTACTCTTTCTTTTTGGTGTCGAAGTAAAGGGGAATGGTGCCCTTGATCACTCCGGTCTTGGTGTTGAACGTCAAACCCGTGTACTTGGGCAGGCCCGGCTTGATCGACCACACGACGCTCAGATTCCCGGGCGGGAAGGAGCCGCTCCGCTGGCTGACGACCCCCTTGGCGCAGTAAAACACGGGTTCCAGGTGCACGTGGTCGTTGCAGTAGAAGGTGGCGCAGGGCCTGGGGTCGCCCGGGGCGGAGGAAAGCGCGTTGCGCGAGTGAGCATAGCTCACTCTGAGTATCGTTCCCTTGTCGGTGAGGGCGAGGCTGCTCCTGCCTCCGCCTCCGCCTCCGCGAGGCAGCTCGCCGGAGGCCAGGCAACCCTTGTCGCCGACACCCTCAATCTGGGAACCCGAGGTGTCTATATCACCGCCCATGATGTCCTCTATCCTCTCCTTCATCCTTTCCTCTATCTCGCTGCTGTCCTTGGAAGCCCCCGTCTGAAGACCGACGGCGCCCACAATCGCCAGGACGGACTGGACCGCGGTGCTCAGCTCGTTCCTCATCCCCTCGAACGTCTTGATGGCGATCCCGACGAAGGCGCAAAACAAAAGGAGTGCGGTGGATACCGCGACGATGATTATGCTCTGTCTCTCGTAGCTAAGGCCGACGTGGACGTGGACCAGCTTGGGCAGAAACAAGCCAAACAGCACCTCAAAGCCGTCGAGCAGCTCCTGCAGGTCGAGGGACTTGTCCTGGTTCAGATCCATCAGGTCGAACATCCTCTTCACATCCCTCACCGGCAGCTGTATTCTCATGTTGTTCAGCAGCTCGCACAGCAAGTCAAACGATAGCCCCTCCTTGCTCAGGGCCGCGAGTATCGAAACCGCGTCGCCCGGTCTGATCAGACCGTACCTGTTGCTGTACTCCAAACACCTGGACGTTGCCTCCATTATTGACAAGTCGGACTTCTCCAGGTGCAGCCCTATGTTCAACAAAACCTTTATCGCCTCCGGCCACAGACCGGTCATCAGCTTCTTGGGCACCAGGCGCCTAACCGTGCCTATGCTCACCAGCGCCCCCTCCATCGGGTCCATCCCCGTCCGGTCCATAAATATCCTCAAGTAACACGGCTCTCTCTCCGTCCTCAGGCCCTCGGTCCCCGGGCTGTCCCCGCAGCCACTGCTGCTGCGGCTGAGCCCCCCCCCGACGCCCTCGCCGTTGAGCTCCGCGGCGCCGCCTCCCTCTCCCCCGCACCCGTCAAGGGAGTCCGGGCTCCATGTCGCAGCAACGGGCCTCTTCCTGAATATGTCCCCAAGGCTCTTCTTCCTCGTCAGTCTTACCTCTCTTCTGAGGTCGGCGCCCCCGCCGCGCCCGCCCGCCGGGTCGCACCCTCGCGGGCCCGCGCTCTTTAGGGGCTGCATGAAGTCCGTTATGTCCAGGGGGTCCTTGGGCAGACTCTCCCACATCGCCCCGACTCCGTTGTCGGGGAGGCTTATCTTCGCAAGAACCAGGAACCTCCTCAGCATCTCGTACGTGAAGTAGCCGCCGTAGCACTCCACGTCCTGCGCGTCCAGGTCCTTGCACTGCTGAAAGCTCGGGTCTAACATCGAGGACCTGTAGGACGAGCCCAGTCGCTGGCCGGTGCCCACCCCGCCGCTCACGTTGTCGTGTCCGGCGGCGCCCCCGGCCGTCTCGGCCTCGCCGCGTCCGCCCGCTCCGCCACCGTGCTTGTACCTGGGCCGCAGATACAACATAATTACGAAGTCCCTCGCCAGTCTGGCGCTCACGAACAGCTGGGTGCCGTCCAAGCTCGCGTTTAAACAAAGCAGCAGCCACAGGACGCGGCTCTGTAACTTGTGGCTCGAGAAGCCCAGCGTGGTCAGAGCGACATCGAATATGTCAAACGAAATGTTAAAGTCGGCTGGTCCGCCGCCGCCCTCCCTCGCCATCTCCTCGAAGCAGTCCCTTCCGGCGGGCTGCTGCGCGTCCGCGCGGGCTGCTGCCTCGGCGATGTACAGTTTCCTGTGCTGCCTTATGTAGTCGTGCAGCTGCGACCTGCCGATGAAGCCGCATCTGAGCATCGCGATACTCCTGAAGTCCTTTACCATGTCGTCCGGTATGCCCCTGATGCCGCTCAAGAGCGTCCAGTCCAGCAACTCGCCATAGTTGCACGTCTTCTCCGTCGCCAGGGCCGCGGCCTCTCCGCCGGGCAGCAGGTCCTCGGGCAGGCGCCCGTCATCCCTGCCCGCCGCGCCCGAATCCCTGTTCACGCTCACGACGTTGCTGCCGGAGAGGCCCATTTCGCTCAGCTTCTCTGCCGGGTTTCCGCTGCCCAGCAGGAACATGTTGTCGCTTATCAGACCCAAAAAGTTCATGGCCACGAGTAGCCCGGAGAAGTTCAGGCACTTGTCGGTCAGGGTCTGTACCGCCAGGTCCGACAGCTCGACGGGCAAAAAGCCGCTCCCGTTGCTCAGCTTAGTGAACACGTTCTTCACGTGTTCCAGGTTCCTCTCCTCGACGTAATTCAAGTTGGTAATGCTCGCGGAATTGTCGTAAGTCACGCTCGGGAGTCTGTCCGTGGACAAATTGATTCCGCACAGTCTGATCAGAAATATGAACGAGTCCATCCACAAGTACCTGGACACTATTGTTTGTATAACCTGCTCTAGGGTGGCCTCGGTGAATTCGTTGTTGGCCATCGCGCCGTCGCTTGCCTCCTCCGCGAATCTGCCGTCCATTAGGTTGCTCTGCAGCAGGTCCAGACTCCCGGTGCCGCCGCCCCTGCCCTGCCTCCTCCCTGCACCGCTCTCACCTCCGTCAGCGCTGGCGCTGTCCCCCAACGCCCCCACACCACCGCCCCCCGCGTTTGCGCCCGTGATGGAGTTGACTCGCCGTAGAACTATCTGTATCGATTCCAGAATCAGCTTCATCCCCTGGCGGTTCTTGGGCAGTATCAGAACCTCCTCTGCTATCAAGGCGCGGGACTTCTTCCAGGGTATGTCCACCGTCAGCATCTCGACGTCGTTGTCCTTCAGCAGACTCAGGGCGTAAAGCGCCTTTGTGATCAAGGACACCTGGAACTGCACGGATGCGTTCCCCTGGGACTGCGATATGATGTCAAGCGTGTCCCTCACGTTCCTTTGGTTCTCGACTCTGTACTCCTTAAGCGCATCCACGACCTGGGCCGCCGTTTTTGGTGGCGCGGAAGCGAAGTATTCGTGTATGGACGCGGACAACTCGCTCAGGGACGGGCCGTAAAATATGTTGACTATTCTGGCCGCCTTTCTCCTGACCAGTTTCGGGTACATCGTGTCCAAAAAGTGGTTGGCTCCGTTCTTGACTCTGTTGTCGTTAAACAGCTTCCCTAATATGTGCCCAAACAGCAGCCAGATATCTTGTCTTATCTCGTTGTGCAGTATCCTCATCAGCTGCAAAAACTTCACCGTGTCCTCCTCCCTCGCGCCCGAGCCACCGTTTGCGCCGTCGGTGCCCGGCGAGCCGGCGCAACTGCTCTGTCTCCGCTGACTCCTGCCCGGGAAACTCAACAAACTGGCCAGGTTCTGGTTGCTGGAGCCCTTCGCGTAGGATCCGCCGTCCCCAAGTCCCCCACCCGCGCCGCCCAGATTCACGAAGGAGGCTGACGAGAATGAGGACAGCAGCTGGGAGGACGCCTGGTGGAGACTCCTGCTTCCCAGAGCGGGCGCTGATGCCCTCTTCGAGTCCGCGTTAACCACACCACTCCCCGCGAACTCCTCCTCAACTTCGTTTCTGACGCAGGCAACGTGCTCCTCCCTCAAACACCCGGAGGAACTCCCGCGCGACAGCACGTTCTTCGCGCCGAATATGGGAATCAGCAGCGCTATCTGGGCTTCAAACACCTTGTAAGCCAGGGAGTGTATGTCCTTCAATGCAGTTTCTATGTCGGGGGTTTTCAAGTTCCTGGTCGCGAACGTGAATATGTACTTGAGCTTTTGAACGTTGACTTCCCTGAGCTGCTGGAACTTGTTGTGCTTTCCTTTGGCCCTGGGCCCCCCTTTCCCGCCCACAGCCACGTCACGGTTCGGCCTTGTTCTCCCCACCCTGGTCAGCTTCAGGTCGTTCAGGTCCGTCGCCACAACCCTTGTTTCTGTCGTTCTGCTACCGCGTCTGCTTTCCGCCCTGTAAGCGATATTGTTGTCCTCGTTCGACAGCAAGTCTGCCCACAAATAGCCCCTTCGGTCGAGCAGCGAGGAATGAGTGCCGCCTTCTTCAAGACCCGTGTCCGGCGCGCTCCCACCTAACTTAAATATGCGATCTCCAAATTCGTCGTCGTACTCCTCCTCGTCGAGGCAGTTCCCAGCGAGCACCAGTCCGTCGCCGCTGCCACTGTCCTCCGCATCCGGCTCTTTCTCGCCCTCGAGGCCGTTTGACTCGGGAGAAACCCCGTGGGCGCCGCCCCCGACCTCCGCACTCCCACTGGAATAGTTGGAAACCGGGACTATCTTCTCGTAGTCTGCGTTGACACTGCCGGGAGAAAACGAGTAAATCGCGACCAAGTCGTCAATCACGAAGCCATTTCTTTCGTCCACGTTTAAGCTAAAAGTGGAGTTGATGTACTCGACGATGTCGCCGTATTTTGTGTTTTCTCCGTTCACAAAGTACCTCTCGTCGTAACTCAAGTTAATTATCCACTGAAGCATCTCCTTCTTGTTCAAATAGCCGTCCCGGTCAACGTCGAAAAAATCAAATATCAATTTGACCTTGGCCTCGTCCGAAAGCGCACTGCCCGTGGGAAATATAGGGATCTTGACCAGTGCAAATTTATACCAATTGTTGTCCTTCTCCGAAAAGTCCCTTACCTTGTAGCCGTGCTTCGAGCCGTACTTTATTCCGTCCCTCAACAGAACCACGTCCAACTCGCCCAGTAAACCGTTCACCTTGCCGCTATTCAGCAAAACGTCCTTCTTTGTTGCCAGTCTCATGCCATAGTATATGCTCATCGTCTCGTCTACGCCGGTTATCTCGCTGTTTTTGGACAACTTGAACAAACGCTTGCTCCTCGCGGGACTTATTTTCATGTACTCCCACCTCAGGCTGTACATGTCGCAACAGTCCGTCAGAGTCGAAAACGAAGACGACCGGGACCTTAAGTCGTGCACCTTAGACATCTTGGTGCTGTGTCTCAGTTCCGCTGACCCGTCCGCGTAGTCTTGCTCCGTGCATCTCCTGTCGCTGCTGCTGTTGCCTGGGTTGCTCGAACCGGATGCCGACTTGTGCTGATCCAATATGTGTTTGGACCAAACACGCCTGTTGCTCAATATCTCGCACTGGAGCCTGTCAGACACTTTGGACCTCAAGTCATTCGGATCGGAAAACAAAAGAGAGCCGTTTGAGCCGGGTGCGTCCGGACCGTCGCTGCCTGCGCTCCCACTAAGGATGCTGTAGCTTTGATTTGTGGCCTCGAACCAATGACCAAGCGCTATTGAAATCAAAGACTGCAGGTTCTCCGCTATAAACTTGTCAACTATTCCCCTAGACGACGTAAAGTTGTTCCACAAACTAACTATTACGAATCCAAGTGCGAGCAGCATAACTACATACGGCAGTATGTTGTCCGAGTTGATCAAAGACCCCAGCAAAAACCACAAAAAGAACATTGATATTGCCAATAGCGTCAAAAATGTTGAAAACAAAGTCACAAACATCCCTATGTCCTCAAGGAATACCAGTATCCTTATCCAATAATGGTGAAGTCTGCTCATTCTGCCAGTGCCCGGACTCCCACTGGTGCTAACCACCGACGTTTTTGTTGAATGCGATGTATTTGAAGATACAAAAGTTATGTTTATAATCAACAAGTGCAGAAAAGATACCAGCATCAAGTGCGGAACTGGAAAGGAAATTGACATGAAGAAGTCCCATCTCGGATTGAACACTATGTCAGATATATATTTGGCACTTATGTATGTGTGAGGCCTTGATATTGTTTGTGTGGACAAATAATTGTACAGCAAAGTTAGTATTATACACGTGATTGGAAATATAGACAGCAATGTCAGCTGAAATCCATATATAACCGTCTTTAACACCACGGGAAAGGTTGAAAACTGCAATTTATACCACATTTCACGTATCATCTCCTGTCTTTGCTTTATGTTCGCTATATAAAGCGGAACGAGTATTCCACCGTACCCTATACTGTAGCCGTGAAGCATACACCCCCCTTCGTTCCCTGTGCTCGCTCTTCTGCGCTCAGTCAAGTTAGCGTCTCCGCCCGTTCCACTGCCAGCCTCAGTGCAACTGCTATCCGTCAATTCCAAATACCTGCAGGTGCTCCCGCTCAGCAGACCGTTTGAATCACCCCCGTCTCTGTGGTCATCCAGGGCACAGTTGTCGTCCCCTTTGCCAATTGCTCCGTATCCCCCTCTCGAAGTCCCGTTGTCGCTAAACAGCTTTTCCGGCGAATTCCTGAGCTGAGCGAGCCTTAGCGACACTAAGGCATTCGACCAACGTCTTTTTGACTTATTCACACTCTTCAGCTCCCTGCTAATTTTGCTCGTTAACCTGCCGTTGTCGCTGGTCTCGCCGTTAAAGTTGTCGGGATTTTTATAGTTTTCACTGCCAGCAATATAGTCCAAATTGCCATTTTTAGTACTTTTGCGATCTCTCAAATTTATAAAGCTTAGTATGATCCTCCATGAATTCAACTTTCCGGATCTCCACGTCGACCTTCTTCTGTAGACTGTTGAGTAGTTCGAGTGCACCAGCAAACCCGAAGATATGTTTATCGTCCTCCTGCAACCCCCACCGAAGTCACCCTCTCCCAAGTAAAGGTCTTGGCTGCTCCCGGAATCGCACCCGTTAAACACTAAAAGACGCCTCTTGAATCTGCTCACCACTCCTTTTATCGACAAATTGCGCATGTACAACATCATTAGGTCTATTTTGAATAAGGTTATTATCCTTATGGTCAAAGGTAAAAAGATGCTCGTATCGAGTATAATGCCATTTTTCAACAAAAATCTGTCTGGAGACGACAACCACCAGTATGTTGAATAATTTAACGTGCAGTTCTCTATTACATCTATGTATTTTCTCTGAGACTTCAAAAACATGTAGTTCTCCACATCCTTATCGCTCTTGTTTAAATCGTAGTTGTCGCCTATTCTTACTGCCAACGCCTTTGAACTTATTATATACTGTCCAGGACAATATGTGCCTCCCTGATTCGTCTCTGAGGGCACAGGTCTTCTTATGTTCTCACAAATCCTTAAATTGTTCTTTGAAACGTGAAACCCATACTTCAACAAGTCATTATATGTAACGACCTCCATCTCCAACCCAAACGTTCTGCAAAACGTTGCGTATAACATCTCAAACTCGCTCAGTGTCGTTAGTCTTATGACTTTAAACGAATTGGACACCGCCACGATTACTTGCTTATTAAACACGCTACTTCTGCTGCTCCCTCCAATGCACTCACTCGCGTTTTTTGTGTTCGCTCTAGACAAGTCACCTTCCGAACTGGTATGGTTAACACCATTGCTCCTTTTGCATCTGAACTGTCTGGACGCCATCATTCTACCTCTTATTTTCATGTTTGAAGGTATTTCATCGACGCTAACCGACATCACTAAATAAACGTCTCTAGATGGCGATCTTTGTGATATGAATGGTATATCCACAGACCAGGCGTATGTTCCATTGTTCGGAACTGTTATATCGCTGTGGAGCGAAGTCAAGAAGGTGTCTGTACAGTGGTCAAATAGATGAAGATGTATTCTTTTAGGAACGTAGTTTGCATTTGTGCCGCTGCTACCATTGTCTGTTGCATTCACTCTCCACTCCCAATTTATCTGTGTATCGCTGCCGTTTATAACTATTTTCCCAGGAGTGTCATTCACGAATCTTGGTTCTATAATGTCGCTCTCCGTCTCAATGCTTCCGTTGTTCCTCACTTCCGCATCACTCACGTCT
Source organism: Cryptosporidium ryanae (assembly GCF_009792415.1). Taxonomy (NCBI): domain Eukaryota; phylum Apicomplexa; class Conoidasida; order Eucoccidiorida; family Cryptosporidiidae; genus Cryptosporidium; species Cryptosporidium ryanae. The sequence goes on from NW_027125538.1 coordinate 13,480, forward strand.
TTATTTGCAACTTTTGTCATTTCAATACCACCTTCAGCCTTCTCCCCACGCTTCAAAACGCCAATCTCGCTCAAGTCTATGATTATGTCTTTAGATAAATCGTGTCTCAAATATTGAACCCAAAAAGACCTGTCCAAAGACATAGATAACTCTCCCCATTGTCCTCCCTCAACATAGTACAGATTGATGGACACATTCACAAATTTATGTATTGAAATCGTCCTGTTTGAGGTCGTATCATGTACCTGTATTATATCTGTGTCGGGTGTTCTTCTGCCATAGCTCACGCCAAAATCCCAGTTTTCATCATCGCCGTCCCTGCTAGTTAGTGACTTCCATGCAATTTCTACTAACTTTGAACACTTTATGTCTCCATTTGCTATTATTTGGCCACTATCCGCCTCTTGTAATTCAAACAGTATTCTTTTTTGCGATATTAAACTTTGCTCCAAATACAAGCTATTATTCTCGTCAAAATAATCCTCTTCCTCACTCGTCTCACTGTTGTCATTGCTACCTTTCTCTCCGAGTTCCGCTCCACCGCTTTTTCTATTTCCCAGTATGAACACATTATTGCATGAATTAAAGTCGTTCATGTTACCGAGGTTCAATCTTCTATTGTCCTTATTTATGTTCTCCAAGCTTCCCTCTATTCTAACTTTGTCGGAGTCAAATGACTTGTTTTTGAATATGTAACTCCTCAAAGATGCTATACTGTCGTCATCATTAGATATACTCGTTATATTAAACTCGGAAGACGCACTATCGCCATTTACAACCCCACTCATTCCGCGAGAATTGTTGCCAACGCTGTATTCGTTATTTACACTGCCGCTGTTGTGCTCAAAATCCTTTGCCAACCTCGCCACTAATAAATACTTGCGTCTCCCCTTGAGCTCGCCACAACTAATATAGTCGTTCGTACTCGTCGAAACCTGATTGCTCTCGCCCTCTATATTAACTACATTTCCCTCTTTAAAAGCACTGTCGTCCGCTTCTACCTCGCCATCCTTATCTTCATTCATGTGACTATCATCAAAGTACTCGAAAGAGAAGCTGTTTCTCTTCTTCCTTTTCCCGTCAAGTGCATCAAAAATGACAATCTCAATGTTCTTGAAATAAAAAGGTATCCCAAATGGAGAATAGTGGTCGGTATTCTTGTCTATGAATAAGTTCAAAGATGATCTTCTAATTGGCAAAAATCTTCTTAAAAACAACAACGGAAAATCAACAAACCTCA
>NW_027125510.1:0-13932 GCF_009792415.1 Cryptosporidium ryanae
ATCCAAAGTCCTTTGAAGGTCTAGACGCCTGGAGGGAGGAGTTTCTTCTTCAAGCCACTCCAAAAGACCCTAATTCCTTTCCTTTTGTTGTTCTTGGAAACAAGTTAGATCTTGACCAGAAATCCAGAAAAGTAACTTCACAAAAAGCTTTGGCTTGGTGTAAATCTAAGAACATTGAATACTTCGAGACATCGGCTAAAAACGCAACCAACGTAGATATCGCTTTCGAGGAGATTGGAAGGAGAGCTCTTTACAGAGAAACTTCTGAAGATCAGGTTTACATCCCAGAGCCTCTTACACTAAACGACAATAACCAAAGCGCCCACAATGAATTCGGGATTGGGGGATGTCCCTGCTAAACGTCCATATATAACTGACTGTTCTAAACTCAAAATAGAAATAAAAAATTGAGTCTCAATGTTCCCTGTAGTACTTTTGACAGAGTGCACAAAGTTAAACCAAGGGAGAACACAACTGCTAATACACCAAATGACCGTTTGTCCGCAGGAAACAAGGTACTGTGCGTTTTAAATTCCACTCTTAGTTTCATTTGAATGAAAATGAATTAAAGTTAAACTCTAAAGAAGAAAGAAACGCCTTAAATATACACATCGAATATAAAATTATGTCTTAGTCTGTTGGGTCTATAATTCCCCCTTCAGAAAGTTGAATCACGCATTCTGACTCGGGGAGATGTGGAGACCCGTAAACCTTACAGACTCTTTGCTCCCCTTTCCCTTTTCTCAAGCTTAGTCTAACGTGAGAAGCATGTCCGATTACGTGTCCTCCAACTGGCTTTGCTACATTCGGCATGAAGCTCATTCCTCCAGCAGGATCCGCCATTACGTGGTTCGTCATTACAATCGCAATATTGAATTGATCTGCGAGTTTATTTAGCTTACTTAAAGTTCTATTTAAAATCTGTTGTCTCTCGGCCAACTCGCCCCTCCCACTGAATTCTGTCCTGAATAGTGCTATGATTGAATCGACTATCAAAAGTGCAAATCTTTCTTCAATCATTTTTCCTGCTGCTGCACTTATTAATTGATTCAAATGCTCATGAGTGTATGCCCTAGCGTACATTATATTGTCCAGAGCAACGTCCCCTTCGATGCCAAACCTCTCGGCTATTTTCACTATTCTTTCCGGTCTAAATGTACCCTCTGTGTCTATAAAACATACTTTTCCATTTCCCNNCCATTCATCTCTAGCGGAAGCTGGGCTGCAACACACAATGTATGGCATATCTGTGTTTTGCCGCATCTATTCTCGCCAAACAATTCCGTTATGCACATACTCTCAAATCCTCCCAACAACATTTTATCAAACTGCTCACTTCCAGTAGTTATCCTCAGTATGTTTTGACGCTTTGACATTATCTCATTCCCTGACTGAAAACAAGAAGACTGGTCCAGTTTTTGAGCTGCTTCTACTATTTTCTCAACCTTGGCTTCAGACAAACCCTTAATATTACACAGTTCCTTTTTGGTCGCCTGAATAATACTCAAAACCGTACATAAACCTGCACTTTTTAATTTGTTTATATCCGCTACGTTTATTCCTGCCGACTGTAATTTGTCTATCTCAACATAAGATTCCTCCTCAGTGCACTTTGCCGAGACCTGTTTAGCAACAGACTTTGATTGACAAAAACTACTCATTATTTTTAATCTTTAACGCAACTTCACCCTTGTCCGGTTCTCTCCTACTCACTTGAAATATTAATTTTATCTCCTCAATTACATTTTTTTGTGCATGCATACTATCCTCTAATTTCAAAATGTTAAACGTGCATGTGCATGCAATTTCCTGTACTTGGTGTCTTTCGTCACCCCACTTTTGCTCCAGATAAAAAGCACAAATTGAGAGGAGTCAAAAAGCTCAGACTGAAAATTTTCTTGCTTGTTTGAATTCCCCTTCTTGTACCTTTATCTCCTCCTATCTCCCTAAATGCCTTCTTAGTTAGATGGCCGGAAGCTTGTCGCATCAGTTTCTCTAGTCCTTAATGTCGAAGCCGGCTTGATGATGTCCTGCATGCTTGTAAACTTGCGTTATATTGGCGGAATTTTTCTAATTAATGCTTTAACTCGTGCTAATCACTCTGGACAGCTTGCTTAACTTTGGCGTTTTTCCCGCACACTGGGCTGGCGTAGAATTTATAGAAAATATTTCAAATATAAATATAAATCTTGTTAAGGATGGATCAGCACCAAATACTTCTTCAAAATAAGATTGTAAAGACTACATTTGCAATAAAATCAAAGGAGGCTGCAATTCAATCTGTAAGTTAGGAATCGTCGCGAATTACCTTCGACTGTATTTTAAAAAACGATCAACAATGAAATTTTCTTAAATGTCAGATTCAAGAACTCGACGACGAGAATGTGTACAGGGAGGTTTCTAGAATGTAAGTTTTCCCATTATATCTCGTTTCCACAGTTAATACGCTGCTGTGGATCCTGCTCGCACTTTCAATTTACGCTCAATCGCTTGTTATTTTTTAATGTATGACTTAAAATGTGCATATTAAACTTGATTGTTTTAACTTAATCCAACATTTTCTATTCGACTTTACAGGTTCATTAAGCAGTCAAAGCCCTCCCTAAAAATGCAGCTTGAAAAGGAGCTAGATGACTTAAAGACATTATTAAGTAAAATGAAGGTAGGTGTTCGAATGTTTTTACCCTTAATTTTATTCATTGGTGTTTTTGAATTGCCCTAATTACACAGGCACTCGAGGCTTCTTGGGAGAGTAAACAAAAGCAAGCTAACTCACAAGCCGGTTCCCTATCTAATTCAAAATCCAAGTCGTGAATTAACTATGCTTTGAACTCATGTACTCTTTGTTGGCGTTTAAATACGGTCCGCCTTCCACACCACTCGATACGTTATATTAAGTGTTCCAGCGACAAAATCATCCACAAAATGCTTTTTAGGAACTCACTTTTATTTTTATATGAAAGAACAAAGATTAGAAAGTTAATTTTTCTTCAACTGTCCTTTCTGCCTCTGATAATCAGCATCCAAAGCTTTGAGCATCGCCCAAATAATGCTTTCCATCCCTGTTTCTAAATAAAACCTCTGTTTGTTTCATGTTCATCTGAAAGTAGATGCTCGTTCTAACCACTCTTCATTTGGCCTCCACCGAGTATCAGGGAGGCCAAAACAGCTTTGGAGGATCCACTATCCACAAATTCGCCCCGGCTCCGAGCACGGCACAGACACCAAAGCTCGCCGAAGAACAAGAGGACGACCAACGTGACTTGTATTGACCCAGGAACAATGGAAAGCAAGGTACGGGAAGAGAGAAAACACAGAACCTAACAAACAATTATTTGGACTATCGGAAATCCAATAACACTTATTGGAAGCCCCATCTCACTGAATAGAGGGACACATACAGACATCATTCCGACCCGATTCTTGAAGGTAAAAATCAAGCCACTCAGCCAATGTACATACCCAGACCTATCANNAACACTTTTAAATTCCTATTGTATACTCGGTTCAAATTAAAGTTTCAATCTATACACGGTGGCAATGGTTATGCGCTGAGCAAGAGGGCATATCACAGCCCTCCACTCCGCAAAGTACCTCGGGTTTAATCACTGAAGGAAAAAGGAACACTTTAAACCCTAATACCTGCGTCTTCCCATCTCACAAACAAATAAATGAACAAAGATACCAATCTCCGAGCACAAACACGCAGTCCTCGGGTCAAAATCGCGTCGTTTGTGCGTCCCATAAGTACTCGCCATTCGCTTCGCAAAAACCACTAACCAAAGTCTTAACTAGCATCCCCAAAACGTCTTAAATTACGCAGAAGCAGATGTGTACTTGGTGACTGCCTTTGTTCCTTCTGAAACCGCGTGCTTCGAGAGCTCGCCTGGGAGCATCAGTCTAACGGAAGTCTGGACTTCTCTGCTAGAAAGGGTTCTCTTCTTGTTGTATTGAACCAACTTGACTGCCTCAGCCGAGAGACGATCAAAGACATCATTAATGAAGGAGTTCATTATGCTCATACTCTTCTTGCTAATACCTGTTTCCGGGTGTACTTGTTTCAAAACCTTGTAAATGTAAAGAGCAAATGATTCCGTTCTCTTGCGTCTTTTCCTCTTACCACCGTCTGCAGGGGACTTTCCTGCAGTCTTCTTAGCTGCCTGCTGCTTCTGAGCAGGTCCTTTAATTGATTTTCCGCTTTTTCCTGACATGGCGATTCCTTTATCTCAAATAACAATTTTGTGATGTCCGTACGCTTTTTTTTTTCAAGTGGAAATTGCGGGAAAATATCTGCCTATCTTTTTACTCATTTTTATTACCCTATTTACCCACATTCATCTCATATTTATGTTATATGTTTGTGTCTACTTTTTATTTATTTATTTGTTGTTTTATTACATGCATGTATTTTTTACACCGGCTGCATGCCCACTCCTTCCCGTCATCTGTCTGCATGTGGTATTTAAATACACTAATTTGTCCACATCCTAATTACTCATCACAGTTCACAATTCAACCACTTTGCTGCGGAATGGACAATCAGTAGCGGATATGTGCGAAAAAAGACATTAGGGATTCGGCTGTGGCAATGTTGGATGCGGGACGACGGGCCCGTTCGTTGTCTTCCCAGGGTCAGATGCGGAACGAACGCGGAGCAGGAGCTGCGTCATTGGTTCGTGGCACGTACACGGCGAGGAGGTTTGTTTTGCTGGCGAAACGACACTGCCGAACCCGGGCGGCTGTCAGATCGACCCCACACCTCTCCCCCTCTGTTACGGTTTGTGATGTAGGATTGTTTCAAATTGCCTGTCTTTGTAGATTCCCCTTTGTCCCAGTAGTTTGGTAGACTTTGAGTGGATGCGTTGTTTTGCTTACAGCGGAATTATGCCTTGTGGCTGGACGCTGAGTCCCCGGTGCGGTGGAGAGGAAGGGAGTGCGCGTTGGAGGTCCGCTTTAGCGGAGGGAGCTGTGGTTGTTCATGGGCCTCAGAGCGGGGGCAGAAACAGACCAAAGTTGCGTTTATCCGCTTCTATTTGGTGCAAATGAGCCCCAGTTTCGTTCCCTGGGAGGGATATTTTAAAAATCTGTGCTCCGAATAGTGCGGCAATATGGGTGCAGAGCCCTCGAAGCCCCAAGATAGGTCAAATAAAATGTAAAGAACCGAGTACTCGCAGAAACAAATCAAGAGTGGTGTATTTATCGTAAATTTTAAAAAGTTCTATTAGCTAACTTATTTTTTGAGTCGATATCTTCAGTGGCACTGTCTATCTTACATAAGCTTTGTCGAGAAGAGCATTTGTTCGGATCCCCAACTGAAATTTGCATTTACCCTAGTTCGTGAAGTAAGGAAAATGGAAGCCAAAAGAATTCAACAAGGAACTGAGAGAAGTCTTTCTACTGTAGGGAAGATCGGTGGCGAATTCAAGTTACAAAAAAAGCCAGAATTCATTGAGAGGCGTCTCTCGCTTTTCAAAGCCCTGTACGAGAAGCAGAATGCCGTTTTGAAGGAAAAGGCCTCTAAGAACGAGGCAATCAAGATCATTCTCGAGAACGGAGATGAGAGGGATGGAATTAAGTTCAAAACTACTCCATATGACATAGCGAGTCAAATATCGAAGAAGCTGTCTGAAAGTTGTATTATCGCCAAGGTCAAGTACTCTTCCCAGGAGGTCGTTGAGGATGAAATTAAGGGCATTGAGGATGAGGATGAGGATGAGGATGAGCAAAACCACAACTCTGAAGGTGGATGTTGCGGATCTGGCTCCGATGACGCGAATTGGCGACTCTGGGACTTGAATCGTCCCCTTGAAGGAAGTTGTCAGTTGTCGATCCTGACGTTCGAGTCGAAGGAGGGACGCGGTGTTTTTTGGCACTCCTCGTCCCATGTGCTCGGACAGTGTCTGGAGAACGAATACGGCGCTCAAGTCACGATAGGACCAGCTTTGGATCCTGGCTTTTACTACGACTCTTACATGGGCGACCACAGCGTAAGCAGCGCGGAATATGCAATGCTGGAGAATTGTGCCAAGGGGATTGTCTCTGAAAAGCAGCCGTTCGAGAGACTCGAGTGCAGCAAGGAGGAGGCTCTGGACCTATTTAGAGACAACCCGTTCAAAATGGCCCTTATCTCTTCAAAAATCCCCGAACATTCAAAAACAACGGTTTACAAATGCGGATCCTTTGTGGACCTATGTACGGGCCCACACGTCCCACACACTGGAATCATAAAGGCCTTCAAGGTGATGAAGAATTCAGGCTGCAATTGGCTCGGCAATACGGAGAACGACGCTCTGCAACGTGTTTACGGAGTGTCCTTCCCAGAGAAGGACAAGTTGGACGAGTACGTCAACATGCTGGAGGAGGCGAAAAAGAGAGACCATCGCGTACTCGGCTCCAGTCTGAATCTTTTCTTTTTCGACTCCAATGTGTCCCCTGGGTCTTGTTTTTGGCTTCCTGCGGGGGCCAAGATGTACAATAAATTAGTTGAATTCATTAGAAGCGAGTATAGATTCAGGGACTTCACAGAGGTAATCACTCCTAACATATTTAGCTGCGACCTCTGGAAGACCTCCGGCCACTACTTCGCTTACAAAAAGGACATGTTTTTGTTTGAAGTTGAAAAGAAAGAATGGGGCCTCAAGCCGATGAACTGCCCGGGGCACTGCATAATGTTCAAGCACATGAACCCTTCCTACAAACAGTTGCCAATCAAACTAGCAGACTTCGGAGTGCTACACAGAAACGAGTTCTCCGGGGCCCTCAACGGACTTACCAGAGTGAGGAGGTTCCAACAGGACGACGCCCACATCTTCTGCGCCCCCGAACAGATACAAGAGGAGGTGTTCAAGGCGCTCGAATTCCTTTTCTTTATATACGGTCAACTTGGATTCAAGTTCGACCTCTTCCTCAGCACAATGCCGGAGGAGCACCTCGGCACGGAAGAGCAGTGGAGAGAGGCGGAGGACTCCCTTAAGGAGGCTCTCAACAAGACCGGCAGGAACTGGAAGGTGAATCCCGGAGACGGAGCCTTTTACGGTCCGAAGATAGACATCATGCTCTGGGACGCTCTGAACAGACAACACCAGTGCGGGACGATTCAGCTGGACTTCCAGCTCCCCATCAGGTTCAATCTGCAGTACAGAACCGATGAGTTGGCTCAATCGAGCAGCAGCGACAACCCGGAAGAGGACAAACAGGCAGGCGACGGTTCAGGTGTCCTCAAGCAGGGCTACAAAAGACCAGTAATCATCCATAGAGCCATTTTGGGCAGTGTGGAGAGGATGTCGGCCGTCATCCTGGAGCACACCGCCGGAAAGCTCCCGTTCTGGCTCTCTCCGAGACAAGCCATAGTACTCTCCATCTCAGACAAAACTGTCGAATATGCAAAGTCCATCGAAGGAGAGCTCAACAGGAGAGGTTTCGACGTTTCTGGCGACTACAGCGGGGCGACAATCAGCAAAAAGATCCGCGAGTCCCAACTTCTCCAGTGGAACTACATGCTCGTTATCGGGGATAATGAGGTCAGAGACAAAAAGATAACTGTTCGCTGCAGAGACACAAATGTTCCTCAGGAGGTATTGACTCTAGAGGAGCTCATTTCCAAGTTCTCCTCCATGGGATTCCCGTCCAGTCAACCCAGACCCTGAAGACCGGCTGTTCCGGCCGCAAAGGGCCTCCGGTCCTCGTCCCCACATTCCACATGTCTTTTGCCGCGCCTTGCATTCACTTCCACATGACACGTTTTATTGCGCGTTGGCGCCTGTTCGTTCCTTTAATAGACGGCCATGAGAGCAATGTGTGCATGCGTGGGTTGCTGCGGGACATAGGTTTCTCGTCTGTGCATAGTTGTGTCCATTTTGTTTAGCTAGTCGCGCTGCTTTGTTGCCCTTCGAATTATTGTTTGGCCTTCTTTTCTCTTCCTCCTCCCGTGGGCTTCTTTCGAGCCGGTGCGGAGAGTCTCTTCCTTCCCTCCGACAGATTACAAGACGTTACGACAGGATAGCGAGCCGAGAGGCGTGCCTTTTCGGGAGATACATTTACAAATGCCGCCATCTAAACAAGAAAGCAAAGGAGCGTGTGTGGTGGTTTTCGAGAAAATCCTGGACGGACTCGGTGTAAGTTAAGTTATTACTTCGGGATAGATCAGACAGGTACATCCGACGTTAATTCCACGGATGCAACACCGCCGGTGAATGCTAACCACGTGCACATCTTCAACGTCCCGTGTAAACGATGTAATGAATATAACTAACGGTGTTCGCGATTGCTACATTCCGCCTGTACCTGCGGATTATAGATGTTGGGTTCCCAGTTCAGAACGGCTTACATTGCGACCTCCGAGGTCGTGAAAGGAAGCGTGTATCCCGTGAAGGAGAACTGCATCAGGAGGTACTCCGAGGCGAATCCCACTTGGGAGAGCATTGGAAGCAAGACCAGTTTGCCGAATAACGAGATCCCGACTTTCACGGAAAACAAGGCGACTGAGTCGTTGTTCTCCCAATCGAGTTACAGATCTAGATTCTAGTTGAATTGCTTTTTTGTAAACGACGAATGGTCTTATTTAAATTGAAACTGCTTTTCGGAGTTGCCGATGCAGATAGATGTGTTGGGATGAAGCCTATAAAGTTGGTCGATTTTCTCCTGTGTTTAAAGCTCGAAGAGGTAAGTACGCTATCACTTGGTCAAATACAGTAGCCTCCGGAGCTGTATGCACCTTGCCTTACTCAACTGTCACCCACTCTTAGTTTTCAGAAACAACTTTAATTTTATATTGAAATATAAACTAATGTAAACGCCAACTTGACAGTACATAGGTATAGATCTAGAACAGTAATAATTCGTACATTACGCATGTTTGTCTGCTGACTGCTCACACCGACCTTTGCACTAAAATTGCTGTAGTTCCTCTTCGTTCTCACCTTCATAGCTCATTTTTGTCTTACTATCCCTATTTTTCCTTATTTGCTTGCTTGAAAAACTACAGTAGTCGGCTATTGCACACTCTGAACACTTAAACATTTTCGTTAGTTGCACCTTTTTCATCGAAAACGGAAGGCGACCTATCTATGCCCGACTCAAATGCCTCAGGCCAGACGGTAAATTACCTTCGCCACTTGACCTTACCTTTGGTCCTATTGGTTTGCAAATAGTTTGTCCGAATCCTACAAACACCCTGTTTATCTTATTCCAGTATTCTCTTAAATAAAATCATTTATTAGTGAACGATTTGCAATTATGGTTTGCTTCGCCTCTTTCAACTGGCAAACCTTACCTTGGGAGTCTTTTTTCCATCGCCTTTCCGGTCTCCACTGGAGTCTTTGTGTTTACCCACCCAATTCTGTTAAAAATTCGATGCATATGGGTATCTACAGAAATCCCCACAACCATCCCAAATCCCTGACAAGAAGTAGTTTTATTAATATGTCACACATCAATCTGTATTATGGTGTCGATTAACTCACAGTTTGTAATATTAAATTTGCCATCTTTGGTCCTATTCCCGGAAGCCTTATCAGCTGTTCGTATTTGTCCGGAACCACTCCCGAGTAATGTTCAAGCAGTATTCTCGATATCTCCTTCAGATTTTTAGCCTTTGTATTGTAAAATCCAACACCATATAACAATTCCCTCAAAGATTCTATCTTTATTTTGTTAATCGACTCTGGAGTTAAACCGTATTCAATCAATCTGTTCATGCAACTGTAAGTAACTTGATCTTTTGTTTGGCTTGACAAAAAAGCTGCAACTAAAACGTGAAATCTCTGAAACAAGATCCATGTAGTTTTTCAGTTAACCGTTCACTCGATTCTCGCAAAAGGATCATATCTAAAAACCTACCCACTCATCATCCGGTAGAGTCTTATTCACTACAATTAAGTCAGCAAATTTACGCCAATCCCACTTCATCATGTACATGACACGCTCAAATGCACAAATCATGACCTGAAGTTAAACTTACCAAAAGACTCGCATCCAAACTCATCAACGGGTGCGTCCCCCTTAAATTCAATATAGGGTTAAATTTATTTGCAAATAGGTGCATTCATTCAACAAGTGGCGTTTAGTTAACACCAAGTAACTTATAGGCATTAAAAACTTACTTTCTCCCTCATTGAAATTACCTCTTAACAAAGTTAATCAATAAGTCAGAGAAACCCACAGTCAATGAGAATTTGTGTTTAAAAAGGTCTTCAACGTTACCTCCCCATATTGTATCGAAGTTTTCAAGACCACTGCAATCACTGCTATTTTTCCTCTTTCTTTTGTCAGAAGACAGACTCATTTCTTATAATATTTATTTTAATAATAACAATATTAACCTGGCAAAAAGCAAAAGGCCTCACTCCTCCCCAAGTGTAGTGGTCCCCCCTCCCCATTTAAAAAAGAATCTTTTGCTAATTAAAATGAAATCATAAAGCAACTTATTTGTTTTCCTGTGAATATTAATCACCCAAATACGATAATACGAAAATATTATTGCGGCAGAAATATAATAATTATTATAATTAACCACTCTCTACAATCTCCTTATATATAAAAGTGAACGTACAAATGTATAATTCATATATTTTATATATATGCATTACATATTTGTTTTAAAATATTTGTATTTCAGCTCTATAGTTAATACAAAATGTAATAATTTTATCAAATTAATTTTGTGTTCCACTCACTTATTTACATTATGTAGAAATACGCTACTATTTTACTAAGCCCAATTATATATTGTTACACACAATGCTCAGAGATACATCCACAACCTCTTTTCCTTTAATGCTGTCTTAATTCTCTTGTATATTTAATATGAAAGAAAAGAAATAACATATTTATCTCAAATCAAACATTAAAACTATACTTGTTTTTGTTGTTTTGTATCAAATCTGTAACTGCATTGTCCTTGACAAGTCTTAATGGCCATATCTTTTATAGTTTTCTGGAGTGTCTCAAATTTATCTTTGCAACACAAGTCACAAACTTCTGCTTTGCAATTTGCATCGCTTTCCGGACATACGTCAAACGCTTTTGTTGTTCCGGAAATGCAGGTCGATAACTGAGTAATATACTCCTTTAATGTTTGCTCTGCAGCAAGATCGTTTTTAGAACATGTTGTCTTACATGAATTATAATAAGTTTTGTCGGTAATCATATTTGTATAATAGTCACAACATTCTGAACAGTAATTGTTCGTACACGTTGTTGCTTTTTGTGGCGTCGATCTATACATTTCCTTGCAGTGCTGTTCTCTTTGCAATAAATGCACATTCATTGTGCATGACTTATACACTGAATCCGTCGTATCCTCCTCACTCTCTTCTGATTCCTGACTTTTTTCAACATGGAATGGCTCTAGTGAAATATTATCGAAGGCTGTGTTAGAACATCTCTTGGCTACTAAACCAACTCTTCCGTGAGTATTTTCCACCCTATTTTCGTTGTATTTAAGTACCTGCTTTGTTATGCCATTGTACTTTTTTGTGTAAACGTAAATAATTGACCCTTCGAAATTAATCAAAACACGATTCCACTCATTTTGAGTATATCCAAATGGTGCTTTCTTCAATAATTGTTTTTTCCCATTCTGTTTCTTCATCAGTGTAATCGTCGAACTTGTTAATGTAACCTGATAATAATTATCATCATCTAAATACCTAAATAATCCACCTATTTTTCCGCTGTCACACGGTGGATTGAAGTCGAATGAAAAATAACCATTTTTACAAGTATGGGTGTTTTTCAACAACACTTTTGATTCATCTCCTGTTTTAACTATCATTGAGTTAGATCTTCCTTTAAATGCTTTTACATATTCCCAGTTCCCATTTTTTGTAATTTCTTCATATGTTGTCTCAAATGTCGACAGATAACACTGCTTATAATNNGAACACCTTGGCGATCTCGGGGGCGGAGACAAAAAGAACTTCTTACATGATTTTGCCTTTATTGATATATTATCAAAGTACACACCTCCCACAACACCGTTTGAATAGAATCCAACAGTACCTGAAAGCAATCCTTCGTCTACTACTTGCATTCTTATGCTTCCTGTCTTTACATACACTCTATCTCTTTGTGCCGTAACCTCAACCTTTGTAAACACTTTCTCTGGGAGTTTGTAGTTTTCTCTGGTCTCCAAGATATATGTAATTCCCTCCTTTACCCTCAGTAATCTTACTCTTTCTTCTTCATGGTTAAACTCAAGTAAGTAGTAATTAGACAAGTCTCTCACTCTGAAAGCGATACCAAAAATACCAGAAACAGGCGGATATACGTCAACGTTCAAGCTGAAATCAAAGAATCTTCTATTTTTAATATTTGCAAATGTTCCTCTCGGCGAGTGTTCTGAAGATCCAGTAATTTGTGAGTTTTGTCCCAATAATTTTGATCTTCCGTTTATTTTCGTTGTTGTATAACCCCAATCACTTGGACCTTTTTGAGTCCTTGGCATATCATAAACTGAAAACATATCTTCAAATGGCATTTTTTCTGTATTTAATTTAAAACTTTGGAAACCTGTCTGAGATGAATGTATTGCTTCAACGTCGTCTAATTTGTCAAGTAATTCTTTTGTTATTGATTTGTACACACCAGTAACCTTTAATAATTCATTTGCAATGTGATCAACATTATCAACAACATTCATTATTTTTGGAGATTGTGACTTTGTTAACATTTCAGCCGGCTTTAATCTTCTTCTCATCTCCAAAATTGCTAATTTGGATTCCTCTTGTGTTGCAACGCCTAATGCAGGATCTACACCATATGATTCATCAATATATTGCGATGCCTCCTTAAGTATTCTTCCCATATTTGGATCATTTAATGAATTTTCCCACAAATCAGTCTTAATTCTTGGTACATAAGGCCTTTTTGGTGGGAATTTGCGTTGGGTTTGTTGTAATATCATATTTCCTTGTGATGTTACTGACTGAGAAGACGAAGCCTGATAGGATGACGGAGATATCTTTGAAATAACATCAATTGGACATTCCTTGGAAATTGTGCTAACTCGAATGCTTCTTGACGGTGTACCTGCCAATTTTTCTGATTCAATTCCGTTCTTTACTGAGCCCTCGTAAGAGTTCTTTGGACCCTCTAATGCAACATTAAACATTCCACCACTATTCGGTGTTATAACCCCAACATGTAAAGCTGCTCTACAAATTGAGCTCTTTTCTGAATATACACCATCGCTTCCATATATTTTTGTATTGTATTCCCCACAACCAGGTGGACATTGTACAAGGATATTTGTGTTTATTGGACCCTCAAATATTGGATTTCTATATGCTACAGTGTCACACTCGATATCAACGTGGTTTAATTGTTTTTCTGCTGGAGCAGCATTTGTAGAACATACAATACCGACTATATTTGAATTCTTTAAATTGAAAAAACTCAAGTAGCTTCCACTAAACCCAAGTCCGACAGCGTCGTTTCCAAATAGAGTTGTTGCTGTTGATTCAGGTGATGCTAATGAGAGGACCAAACTTGACAAATCAGTTGTACCATCTCTTAAATCTTGATAAGAACCTGTACATTTTCCATCAAAACAACCATAATCTACCGCTAATGGAATTCCACTACCTTCTGAAAGTTTGTAACCCATTATACCCAATGCTGCCTTGATCCCAGATACTTGTTCAATATTCCTCAGAACTAATGGTTCTAAACCAACATGTGAACAATACTTTCTAATATCAGAGACGGATGAAACTGATGTTGAAGCACCTGGAATTCCACCATCGTTCCAGATATAATATGATGCACCAAATTTAATGTCACACCAAACTCTAATTGGTTCAGGTGAACATCTTGGAAGGATCCAATAAAAACCTGAAACTGCGTTTGGATTTCTTGCTGAAATCGAGTAGCAATCTTCTGCTGGGAGATTTGGTTCGTCTCCTGCTTCATGTCCAACTCCAACTTGAACTT
>NW_027125523.1:0-7687 GCF_009792415.1 Cryptosporidium ryanae
CTGTCTAATATCCTCCCAACTCAAGTGATCACATTTTTTCTTGTCATCAATATCGCAGTTCGCGTACCTCTCAAAGGCAATCAACAACCTTTCGTAATCAAGTCCAAGAATGTTAAATTCCCTTCTTCCACTCACCTTGTCTACGTACTCTTTTATGTCGTTTCGATACCTCTCCAAGGAAGACCTTCCTATTGTGGTCCTGCTTATCGGATGCGAAAACAGCTTGCTCGGCAAGTCATATATAAAGTCCTCCGAGTCCAGTCCCGCTGTCTTTCTCCCATTGGCCTCTCCCCCAGGGCCGACATTGTCAACCTCGGCCAAATACTTGTCTATGTTGTCAACCGTAAGCATTGGAGAACTCGAGTAGCAATACAAATCGTGTTTACTTATCGTGCAGTCCGGAAAAGAAATGCAACTTATGCGTCGCTCACTGCAGTTGTAGTCCCCTCTGTTCAGGGAAACACACCACCTTGATATTCTGCACAGGGGAGATATCGTAAAGGCCTTGTTTCTTCCGCAACTATCCTCGTTTCGCTTTGAAAAATTAAACATTGAGAAGAAGGAAGACATGGNNGTCGTCTCTCGCGTTGATCAACACATTTCCCCTATAGTACTCCTCCGTAAGAATGTCCGTTATTTTTCTAACAGTGCTCTGAAACCCGTCCTGGAACTTCAAAACCGTTCCCATGTTTAACTTGTTTTGCTTCTTTAACTCAACAAATTCCGGCATCATTGTGCCCAATGAAATGTTAGGATTTAGAATCAAGAGCCTTAATATCGAGACCAATATGTTCGGCGACTTCCAGTCCCAAACCGGAAGGGACCTCGTAAGCAATACTCCCCATACGTGACTGCCTTCTCCCGGTATGATCTGAAGCGGAAATTGTCCAGTCAAAAGCTCGTATATGAAAATCCAGTCTGAAAGGTAAACCGGGGCGGTGCCATTTGTAACTCCCCCTACGCCGGCAGCTCCTCCAAATCCGCCCAACAGGCCTCCGCCAAAGTCAGTGGGCTTCGGGTTTTCAGCGTTAGAACCGAGGACGGAGTCAGAGAAGCCGCCTCCAGTCGCCTTTTTATCAGAAACGCCAACAAATCCTCCACCTGCCGTCAAACTGGAAACCGTGCTCGAAATGGCATTAGATATGTACTTGGTTAAACCTGAACGACTTAAAAACTTCAGAATGAACTCAGTAGCGTGCTCGCCTGAAATCAAAGACTCGTACTCAATAACAGAACTCCCTTGTTGAACAAGTGAACTTAACGTGAACTCAGAACCCTTCCTAAAGGCGCTGCTCGCAGACGTGATGTTGCTTTTGCTCCTGTTTGAGCCTTTCTCCTGAATCACAGGTGGCATGTTCAAGGTGCCTAATGTGTTGTGCAAGTTCTCCCAAAGAGCAGATATCGGATTGTTTATGTTTTTTACATCCCTGCTTATAGACCCACCCAAGCAAGTGATGTCGGTCCAACTGTCAAAGTCGTCTATTTGGGGTGTTAGTGGACTGAAGACCTGAAACTCCAACATTTCTACATCCTTGCTTATTTTTTTGCTGGAGTCCAACTGTCTTTGCTTCTCGGAAACCGCAGTTATCAGGTTTAGGCGATTGTTTAGGTCGGGATTGTCCCTTATAAAGTTCGGAAAAGACTGAAGAATCTCAAGCTCCTCTTCTATCGAAAGTCTACAATTCGCCGAAACGCCTGAAAACTTCTCCACGTAGTTCTCTATATCGGAGGTTATGTTCCACTTGAAGTTTAAATCCATCTCCCTTGAGTGGGATCTATACAAGTCGCTAGCCTTCTTGCTCCCGCCTCCAACTGGGACGGACAAGTGTTTTATACAGTAAAGCCACATCTTCAGTCTGCAGGCGTGCGCGTCCGGGTGGCAGTCCCATGCATCCCCCAAGTTGCCAAATACCTGCCAAAGTTGTCTTTCCTCGCTGTTCAATTCATCATCAAACGAAGAATTTCTTCGCTTATCGAAATATCCACCGGAGTTTTCAATGTCTGAACTAGTTGCTATGTCTAGAATAGACAAAACTGCCTCGAACTGCTGTTCTAAAAACCTCCAAAGCATTAAATAAAGGCCTGAAACCACTGAATTTATGAACAAAAACGACTTTGAGGTGTGGACCGGATAGAGGTAGTGCTTGGTTGGTCCTAGCTGGGAGTGCCACACTTTGTCTCCTCTGTCAAGCACATATGACCCCTTGTACAAAAGCGAATAAAGGCCACAACACTCCTTTTCCCTCCGCTCATCTATACCAAGGCCCGATTTTTCCAACAACAAAGTTGGTGCTCCGCCAACTAACGCCTCCCCGGCCTTCTTGACGGTGTTCTCCACAAAGCTCTTGGTTGTGTTCCCGATGGCCGACATGCTTGTATAGAACAGACTCTTTGCCAGAGCAGAGGCCATGGTAGATACATACTGCCCGGGTGAGGTCGTCAAACTCTCAATATTGTCACTGATCAAACTCGCGTTTGAGACTATGGAAGACAGAGGATCTATGTTCATAGAGGATAACTTCCCCAAAAACCCCTGATCCCTTGAACTCGATCTCGAGAAGCTTTTCTCGTCTTTATTTCCGCTTGAATCAACTATGTCCTTGGCGACGCTATTAGAAAACATCGGAGGTATAATTATTGGCTTGACTGTTGCAGGAACAAGTATGAAAAAGTCTCCGTCATCGTTTTCAAGCAATATTGAATGAGGAAGTCCCCTAAGCAATTCACAAGTCAAAGGGTAGTCGTAAATGTTCCTCCAGCTTATGTACAGCCCGCTGTGTTGTTCACACACATATCTTATCGCTCCCGAAACGACCTTGGAGGAGGTTATACCGCTCGGAATGCTCAATATATTGTTGCTTCTGTCCCTTTCCTTTCTTGTAAAGGCTAAATGGAGTCTCGGAAACTCAATCACGTCTAACCTAAGGTCCTTGGACAAATTCTCCTCCCCCAAATCTAACTCACCTGCGCAGTTGTCATTTGAAACGGAGCCGTAGCTGTCATTTGACCACAGCAATATGTGCGACATGTCCTCGAGTCTTTGCAAAGTCTCGAACAAAAGCATCATTTCCCTAGATTTACCGTAAAGCGTTTGAGCATTTATCAGTGTTTGAACATTCGAGAAGTCCTTGATGCTTCTTCTTTGAACTATTGAAATTCCGTCAGATATCAGTCCGTATCTGTCAGCCGGTTCAGATGTTCCGAACACGAGTATATCTATTATATACAAATCGTCTTCCCTCTCTGACTTTTTACCACAGCTGTTGTTACCTAGTTTTTTTCCATCCAGGAAAACATCGTCGTTCCAAGTCCTGTCGGCAGTCCCCCTCTCACTCTTGGGATAACCCCTTATATTGCCGGTAACTTGGCTTTGCCAAAAAATATGCGTTTCCAAAAACACCTGGGGAATCAACCCGAGCAAAAACCTTGGCGGAACGTACATTTCAGTTCCTATCGGATCCTTGTAGTAATCCCTCATGATCACCAGGGACTGACTCGGCCTCCTTCCCCTCTTCAACGGAAAACCAGACGCCAGCGTAAATCTCCCGTTAACGTTGGAATCCAAACTCGAAACGCACGCTTCCTTTAAAGTCGCATTGTTTCCGAAAAATGAGGACGCCTTTGTCGAACCCGACTCTGTGCTTCTCGATCCAAAGCCGTCGGCAGTAAACTTCTCGTCTCTGGTGGTTAAAAATGGGACTATAAACTTGCTCTCAAAAGACCCCAGGCTATAAGACACATTCGAGGTGTGACAAAGTTGTTTATAGTATACTCTCCCCTGCTCCACTATATCGTAAACCATGATCACAGGAGGAAATCTATGTATAACTATCTCCTTCAGTGAATGGGTAACTATCTCAACACTTTGAGATTCAAGCTGTGCCTCCCTATCGTCACCACCGAGTCTTCCCACTCTCGCTGCATTGCCTTTCAAGTTCGGAGACTCGGGACCCTCCCCCGGCTCGTACAAAGGATACAGAAACTGCATTCTAACCACGTTTGACAAATCCGGTGGCTTGTAGATTCTCCTCTTTGGTGCTCCTTCTGCGTCTTTCCCACTCACTCCCTTGTTTGACGATAAAAACCCATCCTCTCTGTCCTGGATGTATAAAGTGGAAACGCCGCTCAAAAACAAGGCTCTCCAAGGTTCAAATAGGTCCCTTATCCACTCAATCTCCTCCGGCAAATTGTTTTTGTTGTAAACGGTTTTAAAAGTTACCTTGTTCGTTCTGTGATAAGGCTCCCATCTGTACAAATCTATTCTGCTTCCTATTAACTTACACCAGTAAAGATTCTGCGTATTGGCTATGTCGGCACACTGGTATTTATCGTCGAACCTGCTCTCGCAAACTCCGCATTCCTTTGATTTGTTCCTCTCTTTACTCACAAACTCTTCCGACTCGCAAATGACTGATTTGAAGTCCTCAAAGTCGCGTATCCAGCTTCCCAGCACCCTCATATTGTTGTTCTTTAATGAAAACAACGAAAATTGAATGTTAATCTCAGTCTCTGTAGTTATGGACAGAACCGTCTTAAACCACTCGTTGTACTCTATTCTCGAACTTTGATACTTCAAACAGAGAGGCATCTCTGCGGCCGGACAATCAGTTTGTGTTCCATAGGACTGTCCATCACTCATGCTCATAGACGGCTTCTTTAAACGCCACCAGTTGTAGAATCTGTAGGAGCTCTTGTTCGCGCCGCCCCTCTTGGAAAAAGACTCTCTTCCCATTTTTCCGTTAAGTCTTTCTGCCGTGGATCTAAAGTCCCTGCAGCTCAACCAGTCGTACAAATCCGGTGGTATTTCGTTCAGGGGAACAAACCTGCCTCCGCCACTTATGCTCGGCAGCTGGATCCACTCTCTTGTAGTCGGTCTTAAATTCTCGCTCCCGTTGTTCCCAAGTCCATCTACGTTAAAAATCCCTATAGACTTAACTGCAATTGCGGCCACTACAGAATCCAAAACTATATTTGCTTCCCTAACATTGCGAGACAGCCACTCTATTATTAGATGCCTTGTCCTTGCTTGAATTGAAAATATCTCTAGATCAGGCACCCCCAAAACGTTATTCACTGTATACCCCCACGGATTCGAGATGTACAATGTGGAATTGACATGATTAAATCCGCTTGAAACACCTGCGCCTCCAGCAATCCCAATTCCGTTGTTTCCATTAAAATTGCCGTTACCGGAAACCAGGCCAGCACTCACACCTATGTTATTATGGTTGTTACCGTTACTACTGCCTCCGCTACCGCAACTGATACTGCTTCCAACAGTGTTTGTGTTTTTGTTGCCGTTCCCACCCACGCTGTTCTGAGACAACCCATGATTGTTTGAACTCCTTTTATTTTGAACGCCTCCAGATGCACTGGAAACGTCGTCAACGGAATAGTGAGTGTTTAAAAATAATAACGAGGATACCAAAAGGCTCGTTGAATGCGCGTCCAGCTCGGAAACGTTTTGTACATAGCCGTAAATACAAGCAATGTGAGCATACATTACACAAAGAGCCGGTATATTTGTGTCCCTCAACTCCTTGTGCATCCAGTCCATTATCATTTTCAGATAAAAGTTCTCAATAACATATCTCAAACGCTTATAAGATAATTTCAGGAGCTCGACCTTCTTTGAATCGGCAAACAACGGTTCAAATCCTCTGCAAAAACCGTTTATCCCCGAGTTGCCGTAAAACATGTCGCTGTTCGCTACAGTACCTTGTTTGTCAAAGCCATCAATATCGGAATTACCAGCAAACACTTTGCTCCAATATTCATAATAATTAATCAGGTGCTTGGTGTAATTCGAAATAACAACAGACATTCTCAAAACGAACAAAATTATTCTTGAGTTTGCCCCTGAAAACGATCCAGTGTCCTTGTCCAAGGCAATAAGCATAATCTCTTCAAGCGACTTAAATATTGGATTCGGAGAGGTCAATAATTCGTTAAAAAGCAGTCCCGCTGGAGTTGATATTTCATTTCCACCCTCAATCGGAACGAGAAGGGTTTCTTTAAAGTCGTCATTCTTAGCATCCAGTTTCCCGGGAGAATTCCAGACCCAGGGTTCGAAAAGAGACACCCAAATAATGTGCTGAACAGAGACGGAGGAAAGCGAGTTTATTCTGTTTTCGTCCGCGAAAAACTGCAACATAAGGGGAATTCTCAAGTAAGGCGTGGTTAAATACTGAATGACGCACTCAACCTCACTTGGAAGCAGGCTTTCGCTCAAACTAGGAAGAGTTTTAATATACAAAACATCGCTTTCGTCTACTATGTTTACGCCAGGATTGGAATTGGCTGAGGAGAAACCATCGTTGAGGGAGAGATCACTGTTTCCAGAGCCAACACCGACGCTAGAATTGTAACTGGAGGAGGATGATGAAAGCGAGGAGCAAATTACGTTGTTTTGGACCGCGAGCATATCAAAGGAATTTACGATAGTGTTAGGGTCCGTTAGCCTGTTAAAGCTTTTAACATAGCTTTTCTCGTTGGAATTTGTGAGCCACCCAGTAAAGGATGACCAAAGACCCTTGTGTTGTCTGCCTTCATTT
This sequence comes from Cryptosporidium ryanae, assembly GCF_009792415.1. NCBI lineage: Eukaryota > Apicomplexa > Conoidasida > Eucoccidiorida > Cryptosporidiidae > Cryptosporidium > Cryptosporidium ryanae. The sequence continues at coordinate 6,555 of NW_027125523.1, forward strand.
CCTTTTGAATTAAAGAAATTACACTCCAAACTCCTGTCAAAAGCCTTGACCGTAACCAAGTCTTTGTTTTGGTTGTATGCCCAGGTGAGGTGTGCGTTGTGAGAAGTCCAAAGAACGGAGGAGTCAGGACAAGAATCTTGATTTAGAGTAATTAAGAACTTGAAATAAAAAAAAATGTCTCTAATGTAGTAAAATTCTGGAATGATTTCAACCAGTTCTTTATTCTCGCCCGTGTAGCAATAAGGCACTGAATAGCTTTTGTTCTTGCTGTGATCGTCCTTTACATGTGTTGAGTGATTCGAAAATCCATAGTCTGTCAAAACCTGCATTATTAATTGAATAGTCCCCTCGTCAATAACTCCAGGTTTGTCCTCAAAGGAGAAAATTGGCATTGAACCTGAGCTACCTTCGAGCTTAAAGTGTTTAATCGAATAAAAGTAATCAAGTATCATTGATCTCGTCGATACCGTTGCAGGATCTAAATATATACCTAAATCTGTTATTTCCTGAAAATTAAGAAAATCAGTATAAAACCATATTCTAGGACCGAGATGATTGCCAGTCAAGTGAACCGATAGTGGCGATTTAAAATCTAAAGTGGAGCATCTTGAGATATTATCGGAAATGCAACATATTGAACCCATTGTAACGAGTCTGTCATATTGCGGTATTCTATTGTTAAAATTGATTGAAAAAGAGCACGCCATGAAGTGCCTCGACACACTACACAAAAGATCCAGCAAGCGAATCTGTTGAGACCTGTATATTTTCGGAACGGAAACTGACCAGAAACATAATTCACTCTTCCTAGGATGGGACCAGGGGAGCGGGATTGGAATAATGTACTGAAATATGTGTTGGATAAGTTTGAATCTAATTAAACAACTGTTTTTGGTTATATTTGTTTGATTGGACAGCAGAATGCAAGTAGATAGGCACGTCTCCAAAACAACAACAACGTCCTCTATGCTTTTTATTTTTCTGTATATTGAGTTTAATTCTACAGGAATCTCAACAGTTGGTTCAGTTGAATCACCAGCCAAGGACATCACGTTTGGGCCGTCCAACCTAAATTGACCAAAATTTGAAAAGCTTGAATGAAGACCCAATACCCTGATTGAATCAGATACAAG
>NW_027125520.1:0-2850 GCF_009792415.1 Cryptosporidium ryanae
CTCTCGCTAAGATACTAAACGAGTATCCAACACAGGTTTTGCTGATATGCTGGATGGCCTGGTGGACGAAGATGACGGAGGAGGCCTTGGATGAAGGGGCCGGGAGTGTTTCAAAACTTCAGGAATTTGTGCATAAGTTGCTCACTAAGTTAAGTGACATGGTTTCTGCCCTTGGGGAGGAAAGGACGGGTCCGGAAAGACTTAAGTACAATCAACTGATAGTTGAATTCGTGCATCAAAGAGACGCTTTATCGTATCTTTTATCGGAAAAGGTAAGCTCTCGAAAGAGCTTTCACTGGTTGCAGTTTTTGAGGGTCTATTGGGAGCCGAGCAAAGCTTTGGCAGTTAAGTCCGGGGGGTGCGATGGCAAAACAGCTGCAGATAAACAAATGTTCGATAAAGATTTAGTGCTGAGAGCGGCAAATGCCAGTTTTGTGTACGGATACGAGTACCTAGGAATACCAGAAAGACTGGTGCAGACGCCCTTGACTGACAGAACGTATTTGACGTTAACTCAGGCATTGGAAATGCGTCTGGGAGGCAATCCGTTTGGACCGGCAGGAACCGGCAAAACTGAGACGGTGAAGGCGTTGGGTCACCAGCTGGGGAGATTTGTACTGGTGTTTAATTGTGACGAGCAGTTTGATTTCACTGCTATGGGAAGAATATTTGTTGGACTTTGTCAGGTGGGCGCTTGGGGGTGTTTTGATGAGTTCAATAGACTTCAAGCAAGGATACTATCTGCGGTGTCGGAACAGATATTGGGAATACAAACAGCCTTGTTGAGGCAGATGGGAAGCGTTGAGTTGTTGGGGAGAAGCGTTCCCATGAGTCCCGATGTTGGTATATTTGTGACTATGAATCCGGGATACGCAGGGAGGTCTGAATTGCCTGATAATCTCAAGCATCTGCTTAGGGAAATAGCTATGGTTGTTCCAGACAAGCAGAGAATTGCCGAAGTGACTTTGTTTGCGCAGGGATTTCACTTTGGCGAGGAGATATCAAGACAGATTGTTACTCTATTTGAGTTGTGTTTGTCTCAAATGTCCTCTCAGCCCCATTATGACTTCGGACTCAGATCCATGAAGTCCGTTCTAAGGTCCGCAGGCAAACTTAGAAAGGCAGCTTCTCTCGAGGTTGGAGGTGAAGTACCCGGTGCTGAAAACGAATCTTCGTTGCGAATATTGGAGCAACAAATGATAATTCGCTCCATATCTTCTACGCTACTTCCAAAGTTGGTAGCGGGAGACGTGCCGTTGTTGAATTCTTTATTTAAAGGTGTGTTTCCGGACGTTCCTGCATCTAAGTTGGGCGAGTCCCTATTGGAGGAACAGATAAAGACCTTGTGCAAAAAAAAGTCTCTGGAGGCGTCCTCAAGTTGGGTATCTAAGGCCATTCAACTAAACGAAATACAAAAATTGAATCACGGCATTATGCTCGTTGGTGCAACAGGCACGGGAAAAACATGCATTAGAAATATAATGTTGGAGGCCTCAGACTTGGTAGAGGGCACCAAAACGTATACATATGTGATAGATCCAAAAACAATCGATAAAGAGAGTTTGTTTGGCAGACTAAATCCAGTCACACTCGAATGGACAGATGGTGTTTTCACTGCAATACTAAGGAAAATAATTGGCTCTTCTGAAAACGCTTGTGCTGCAGGCCTTAATCCAAACGCTGGCAATGCATCTGCAATTAACGCCTCTTCTGATGGATCGGAAGCATCAGTAAACAAAAGTGCTGCGGGAAAAAGACACTGGATAGTGTTTGATGGTGACGTAGATCCCGAGTGGGCAGAGAACTTGAATTCTGTTTTGGATGACAACAAACTACTTACATTGCCCAATGGAGAGAGACTGGAGTTGTCAGACTCCGTGAGAATAGTGTTCGAGGTGCACTCACTCGCTACAGCTACGCTGGCTACAGTATCTAGATGCGGAATGGTTTGGTTCAATGACGACTTGATTACGGACGAAATGTACTTCTCTCACTATTTGAAAAACAAGATACTCCTTGGTAGGTGCGTTTCCGGAGAGGATGCTGCTTCTGGAATGATAAACAACGCCGATATTATTGAGAAAGAGTCGGGAGTTAGGAGCAAAGCGAGCTCGCTTTGGCTTTCCTTGTTGCTTAAGAACTCATTCGGGTCTAAATGTGTAACAAGCGCTTCAAAGTACCTTCACGCAATGACATTTACCAGAATAAGAATAGTGGAGGCAATGTTCTCGCTCCTTGATAGTTGTTTCGAGGGTTTCTTGACTTTAAACTCCGCTGAAAGCCGTCATTCAGCTGGAGGCTCCGTTGCAACTAACTTTGATATTTGTGACAGATACCTGAATAATTGGTTAATATGGTCGGTTATATGGGGTTTCTCTTCGAGCATGGGGCTTTCTGAACGTGAGAAGTTTGCGACAGAGGTCTTGAAGATGGTCGATTTCACGGATTTTCCAGAACAATTGTTGTCCTCCCCTGGCGACTCCGGAGGCTCCAGAAACCTAACTCTTTTGGACTATAAGGTCTCGATGCCAACGGGAGAGTGGAAACTTTGGGAAGAGGAATGCGGCAATGAAGTAAAAGAGTTGCCACTTACAAAAGTACTGGATTCAAATGTTGTAATAGAGACAGTCGACACGCTTAGACATTTTCAAGTACTTCATGCTTGGCTTGGAGGAAGGTTGCCAGCAATACTGTGTGGACCTCCTGGAAGTGGGAAGACAATGACCCTAAGTTCAGTGCTCAGAGGGATGCCCAATGTAGATATTGTGTCTTTAAACTTTTCGTCGGCAACAACGCCTGAGATACTTTTGAAAACGCTTGAGCACTACTGTGAATTGGTTAAGGGTCCGA
>NW_027125487.1:0-852 GCF_009792415.1 Cryptosporidium ryanae
TTTGTATTCGTCTGTTTAAAACTCCCACTTGTATTTTTTTCTGTATTCTCGAAAGCAAATTCACCATTGAACCGCTTTTCTTGACCTGGTCATTTGAAAGCAAATACAGCTTATCCTGTCTTGTCAATAACGCCTCTATAAGGTACCACGGAACCAGCCAACGCATTCCACCTCCGCTATAGCCGCTATTCATCCCACCCGCACTGTTGTTGCCTGTGTTCCCAACTGTGGTCGGAGCGTCGTAAGGATCCCGGGAACCAAACGGCTGGGGACTTGTCAAGTCCAGAGGATGCTTGTCCCCAATTGGCCAGTGAAGCTCGGATTTAAGTGGATGCAAAATCATGTCTATCTCGTCAACTATTATTACGGACTCGTGTTTAAATATGTGCAGTATTCTCAAACACAAATCGAGCTCCTTTTTGTACTGCAAATACACCTGCTCCTTCTCTTCATTGTTCAACAGGTTGTTTAACTTGTTGCTTATTTCCCTCATCCTCCTCTTCTTGCTGCTCCTTTTTTGCGAAGCGTCGCCTCCTCCGCCTGTTGACCACGAAAACAAACTCTTTAGCGAGCCGTTTTTGTCAAACAGCGCCGATAGCTTTGACTTGTTAATCCCAGCAGTGTGTTTAATGTACCTAAGGGCCATTTTGAGTCCTGAATAAGCCGTGATGTCGTCGTTCCAGTACCTAAGAATCCTAAAGAGAGAGATAAAGCCACTTTTGGTTAGATGGATACTTTTTATTCTGAGATTGCACAATTTTTCCGGTTTGTCCGATGAGCACTGCGAGATGTACATAAACTCAAGGGGAAATCTGGGGAGCGTTTCGGAGAACGCTTTCCAGGAAGATCTGG
>NW_027125507.1:0-4097 GCF_009792415.1 Cryptosporidium ryanae
ATTGAAGAACAGACTGAACAAGTTTGTTGCTGGATCCCGAATCCTTTCTTTTCGGATTTTGTATCCACACTCTTCCCATTATAGGAATCTTATTACTCTCTACAAGGGCACCACAATTAGAAAAATCTTTATCTAATGAGAAGTTGCTCTTTTCGCACCAATTGTCGTAGAGACATTTTCCGTTGAGAAACGGGAGTAATACGGTATAAAGATAGTGAATGTTCCCTGCTGAGGAAACAAATGCTAGTCTATATAAACTTATCCAAAATGATGAGTGAAGTAGACGTTCAGAAACGATGTCAGATAAAACAATAACGGAATCTCTTAAGATACAAGTTGGATTATTGTTGTTATTATTGTCATATATGTGGGAATTTCGACATAGATGGTATTCTGTTCCAAAACCTGAAACATTTACCAGAGTAAATGTATAATATCTGGAAAAACCTGAATTACTTGAATAGCTTCTAATGTTATCATTAATTAAAGCACCACCTCTCATTCTTCCACTATCTAGTCCGCCTTCATCACTCCTAGATACTACGTACAAAACAAATACTGGCTTCTTCGATTCATCAATACTAATTAATCCCGGAAGCACTATTGAATGTCCGTTTTCTAAACCTTTTATTTTCATTAATGTATCTACAACAAATCTATGAAATTCCTTATAATCAAAACTCGACTTTCTCAGCACAGCCTTCTCATATATGTACTTAATTCTAGACCATGGAAACTCTTCAGAAATATATGATATTGAATTCTTTATTTTATTAAAGCATAATCTTAAATTTTCTAATTCTATTGTGTTTGATCCAAAGTAATTTTTTGAATTAGGTATCACTGACAGGTATTCACTCTGAAGTCTTTCAAGTGCCTTTATATAAAACTTTGCACTATTGCTTATTGTAAACCAAGATCCTCCATCACAACCCAAAATCTCTGATGGAACTCCCCAAGAATCTCCGATCGTCAAATCCAAAAAGTCTGGCCTCGACCATATTGGTTGCATTATTCGTCTTCCCTGCTAATAGGTTCCTTGTAAATTTTATCTCAAAGCTTGTATTATTTATAATGTGTACCTTTTTATTTTGCTTATTCGATATGCCCCTGCTAAAACGCATTAATTACCAAAGTACATATAAAGAAAACCTCTTCTCCCAGAATTATCTGGAAGCATCAATACCATACGGCTCAAGTTGAACTTTATATTAATTATTTCACACCACTTTCCTTCAAAACAACCTCCGTAAGTCTTTCTTATTTATTACGCAACAATACCTAAACATAAAATCTAACATTTGGAGGGGTGGCGCCCACACATGGCGCCTCTTTTGGTTACTTGTACCAACATAATTTTAGATTACTAAATAAAGATTTACCTGATGGTGGAAATGTTTGGTTGAAAGTATCTGTTGGCTGGAGCAGCGAGGAGTCGCCACTCCGCTTTTGTAAACTCTGAGTCTACAAATTTAGTGAGATTTACTGTCTATACGAAGGCAAAAGAGGGTTATTCTGATACTTGATAGGCTTCTTGTCTAACAATACATGGTAACATGCTGTAATCTGTGACTATTTATGGAAATATCGTTTATAAAATTATTAATTCCTTCCAACTTCTTGTCAATACTTTGCCAGCCAACAGCAAGCACAGTGAAATAAACGCACGCTTACGCAAATTCAAGAAAAATAACATACAAATTAAACAAGTAGCTAGATAATGATAAAAATAAGAAATTAGCCAGCGTACGATATAGAATGCTATTTGAAATGGAGAAAATGCAGTGTTAAACAAAAACGAGTATAATAAACTATTAATTAGAACATCCATTGCATCCACAGTTAATGCATTCTATTTTTTCTTCGTCCAATTGATCAACAGGAACTCTGCATATACAAGTAGTCCCATAATTTGTGTTTGAGGTTGATATACAATTAATGCAACAAAGATACTCATAACCTTGTTTCTTCCATTTTGCAATTAAATTTCTGTCCCCATATCCGTGATCTAAACAATACTCATAAAGTTCTTTTGAAATTTCTTTCTCCTTGTAATACTTATCAAACAANNCAAACAAAAAGCGACTCCTTAGGTGATTGACACGATGAATAGGCCACATATACTCATTCTTTTTCCTGCCCTTCATAGTCACATTCTCAGCCTCTCTCATCATTTCATTATACTTTTCAAGCTCATCTTTAACAATATCCCATCCATCTGGTATGGGCACATTGGAGAACAGTCTCACCATTTCTTTTCTCGCTTTATGCTTCTGTATTTATATATTCAAATCGAAGAGAAAAAACAGAGACTGTTTATGCTTGCTTTTCTTATATTTAACCCTCAAAAACCATCTATAGTTCTAAATATAGGTAAAACAAGATTCCACAAAACTATACAAGAAAAGTGGAAGGTTTAAACAATAAGAATAACAAGATACTTTATTTTGTACTATTCACCCTTACTTTCACTCGCCCATTATTAATGTTTTACAGGACGAGTTTTTGGCGGTAAAGTGAAATCAAATCTAACAAAGACAATATACTTGAATTGTAAACAACTATAAGTGATAGAGTTTCGTAGACGGTGCAATGTTTAATATCTATAGCTGGGCGCGTTATGTAAGTGTTTGAAGCTTCTCAAATTGTTTATTCTTGTGTTTGTCAGAACAATAAAAAACTGAAAGCCACTATATGTCATTGTTATCTCAAACTAAAAACAAATACATATATTTCATGTTACTGTGTGCCACCACCTCACATCTCTATGTATCTTAATTTGATAGAGTTCCATTATAACCTTAAGCATAATTTACTATATGTGCATGCCGATTGGCGATTATAGAAAGCCTGTTTAGCGCCGGATTTATTTAAGTTGGAACTATATCCACACAAAATTATTAATAGTTGAGAAAGGACTATATGTAGGATAAAACAGTGTGAGAGAAACTAAAGAAGGAGGAACTGAATATGAAACGGACACTTTTTTGGAGACTATGAATGGAATGAGCGGTAGTTTACGCAAATCCCTTGCATCGTAGATACTTTGATGTCTTTAAGAACGGTCAATGTTACATTTCTCACCTTTTTGTTTGTTTTATTAGATATATAGGAGTGGAATACAGCTTTTGGTCCGCCTCCGTTGGCCTTTTATTGATTTNNATTCTATTCGCTATTTTCCTTGTTTGATAATCAACAAGTAAAACTTAAAATTGAGACATAATGCTGTAATAGAGAAACAGATAAATTTCAACAAATATGCACATTTAGGCGAAAATTAACAGAATCATTCGAACTTTAACTTGGTAAAAATACTTAAAAATCAAGTAGCTGTTACAATTCTAAGTTTGGCCTGTTTAATAAGGTCATTCTTAATATCTACATCTTTAATCATATCTTTATATTTTTCAATGTACCTGTTGATACTGTATTTTGGAGTTATATAAGAATAGTCTGATGGAGTAGAAAGTACAAGAGGTAATCCTGGGAAAAGATCCAGAACGACTATACCTTCTGACTCGAGTTTTTTTCTTTTATTCTCACTTTCCACGCTAATATCATTTACCTGATAACTATTGTAAGAACTGTTAATATTACTATTAATATCGTCATAATCCAAATTCCTTTTTCTATATAGCGAACTCTCATAAATTTTATCAGTAGAAGGTAAAATACATTCCTTGATAAAATATTTCTGCTGTTCAACTAATCTTTTCTGTTTAACTGAGTCTGGAGCTAATTCACTCACTTCACAATTCACAAAATCTTTAACTGACATTTCACCTGTCAGTATTCTTCGTCTCAAGTCTGGATTATTTGGACGCTTAAGATTACTCATTAATTCAAATCTCCTTTGTCTAATAATTCCGCTACTCTTTCCTTCCATTGTAGACTCAAACTCCTCCTCTATTCCCTTACTCAAAGATTCTATATCAATGCCACTTAAGAACCTATTCTCCATTAAACCAAGTTCCAAGGCATTTCTAATCTCATTTCTCATCAAGTCTTTTCCTGCCCTCACCTTTTCAGGAGATTGTGATGATATCATCTCCGTTATATACACCGTTCGGTGCAAACCTTTAGCTTTGTTGTCCTTT
>NW_027125493.1:0-5342 GCF_009792415.1 Cryptosporidium ryanae
GAATAGAATCGATTATGTTGTTATATATAGGCAAAAATCTCTCCAAATTAGCGTCGACAAAGTTAAAATCTGGATTCTCCTTAAACTGATTCATCATATAAGGGTGGATTAAAACAGTCTCCACTCTGGTATTCGCGGTGTTGTCTGCACTTGTAAAATCCACATTACTATTGTTCTTAACATTGTTGTCGGCACCAGAATTGCTTTCACCTCCACACAAAGTGTTGATTCGTTTTACAACCTTGATTGGCTTACAAGGATCAAGCCAGTACATATTTCCCAAATAAATACAATTCGGAGGCTCGATGTAACTGTCATTTAATCCATTGTTCTGGAGATAAACTCTCCTTATATCGCAAAATCTGATGGTTTTGCCACCAACTATATTAACCAAATCCTCACCTGACAACGCTGGTAAGACAAAATCTACCCACCAATATATTGGGTCGTAGCTCCTATACGACCCCCAGGACGACCTCCCACCGCCTGTTTCACTCAGAAACAAATGTGAAGATCCGCCTCCGATTGTCAGGCTCTGACTGCCCGTATTGATCAGCTCTCTCTCCTTCCTCGCAGCAACATCGTCTGAATTTAAATCGACGCTCAAAGACGCTGAGCTTCTGCCACTGCTGCAATCAATACCAATTTCATTAGCCTTATGAACGTACTCAGTTACCATTTCCTCAAGTTCTATCTTGTCGTCAAATAAAGAAGAAGAAATCCCCTCTTCGCCTCCGCCTGGATCGCCGTTTTTACTAAATTCATCTGGCAAACTTTTGTTTATGATCCTCTCAAACTCCGCCGTTGNNTGTCATTTATCTTCGCAGGCGTGAAAAACACCTTTTTGTGGCTGTGATCGTAGTTGTAAAAGACGTCGTGCAGATACCTTTCTACATACCTAAATTGATAGTAGGAGAGCTCTTGGACACCCAATATGTCCCATTTAACGTTAAACTCGTCGTTATCGTCCGGATCCGAATTCATTTCCTCTTTGGTATTGAAAAGAGAACCATCCGGGATTTCGTTTGAGATACAACATGCTGCGTCCGGTTTAGCTAGGCTTTCAGCCGAATTTTCATTCTGTATCTGATTGTTTTTGCTATCAACCAAATCAAAGCTTTTTGCCTCTAGAGACACCAAATAAAGATAGTTCTGAAGCTCAAATAACACAAAATACGGCTTATTTATCTCGACACAGGGCTTTGAATTTGTGTTTCCGGTTCTACTTGATCTCAGAATAGACCTCGAAACAATATCAACAATCGAATCCAAACTGCAACCTTTCAAGTATATTGGAGGAAGGGAAAGCCTCAATTTGTTTACGTACGATCCATTACCACCTTTTTTCGCTATCTTTCCCCAAGAAGGATCAACAAACAACGTTTTCTCCAAATTGGTCAACTCTTGCACTATGAATCTTCGCTGAATAGAGTTTATAGGTATCGTTTTTAGTATTATATCTTTTCTGGTACCCATTGGAATTCTTCTAAAATACGAGTCAAATTTACTCCAACTTAACTTTGCCATTCTAGAGGAGCTTCCGCCTCCAGATCCGTTGTTTGTTGATCCGCCAATAGAGTTCTTAGTTTCCATTAGACCTTCNNCTGTGTAATTTGTCCCGTCAAAAGCGGAAAAGCTGCTCTTTTTAGAGACTGCAGTCGCCTTTGAATGTCTGCCTCTGTTTTTTTTTGACTTCTTCATGACCCTCCTTCCCTTTCTTTTTTTGTGAATGGCCATGTTCTTGGCTGTAACCTTCTCATTGTCAGCACTCGACACCGACTTGTTCCCACTGTTTGCGTTGGCTTTAGTAAATTGGGCCTCTGAGTCCGGTCTATTATTATCATCAGCAGCCTCACTCACAGAGGCGTTCAAGTCAAATAGCCTCTCTTCGCAATCCCCGTCCAACTTTGCTTCTTCAAATGAAACAGAATCGTCGTTTGCAGTACCTTTTCCGCCACAAATCTCACCTGCGACACTGTTATTCGCCTTTCTTCTATATCTCTCGCTGTCACTAAATGGTCTAGCATCCGATTCCATACTGGCTAACAACAAAGCACCATTGTCCATAGCCGCACTGACATCCACGCCCTTTCTCATAGACCTCGTGACTCTGCGTTCCTCAACGCTCTCCACGGTCCTCTCGTCACATTCTCCAGTTCCAACTTTCCTAGTCCTGCAACTCGAACTTTGTTCCTGGAGCTCCAATTTACCACTGCTTTCACTGCCACTCTCCAGCTTTACCTTGCCTTCTTTTTCCCTGCACCTGCTCTCTTTGTTCTTCTGATTCAAGAAGGAATTGGAAGAACCACCAGTCGCGATCGTTGCTTTCGTGCTCCTTATAGGTTTCTCATCCGCGGATCTCATTTTACTTGGAGTAATTTAAGTAAACAAATCCAAACAAAACTCAACTCCTAAACCTATCTTGCTTCTAAAAGAACAAAAAGCCTTCCGTTAGTTTTGCATATTCTTTTCGCTACATGAAACAAAGCCTGTGAAACTCTTTTTGAGCTCCTTCCCTCCTCCAGCTCCCTTTATTTCTACAGTAAACTACTGGTAAATCTACGCAAAACGAAACAGGAAAAACTCTGCCTGCTCCACCATTAAAGGAAGCCTATCATACGATTATTTCGAGTCCTCCTTATACTATTTGTCCTATGACGCTATCTTTCTTACCAGGTACATATATATGTGTATCCTAAATTATTTGTATTTACATATATTTTTTTTATTACCTGACCTAGCTACTTTTGGCGGTGACTGGTACCTTTGAAATCATAATCTATTTCGCTCTGGCGGCAACATCAGAAAATGTCAAAGTAACAAAACAATACCGAATTGCATCTGCATAAACTGGAATTGAAACTCGTTCAGTATTTTGGGAAATTTTGAGCCTCTGATAGCAGGAGAATTCATACAGGCGTACCAGCCTACTGCATTCAGAATATTGTGCATGTTAATCTATTTTTGCTTGACGCTTTCCCATACTGACACAGCTTTAGGCCAAAAACACAATTATTTCTAAGTCAAGGAAGAGGAGCGTCGGACAAAATACAGAGCAAAAAGCGAAAACTCACCAGTTAGTTTTCCTGGCACAATGAGTGATTGTGTATTAGTGATAGGAGGTACGTTTATAAGCGTCGTTCAATCACGCAGGCTGCGGTAGTCGTTTACCGACTCCAAGCAGGCGAGTCGTTTCGTTTTTACTCGCACCGGAGCTGTTGTACTGAGAAGAGAGCTACAACAGGAAGACTCAGCTGCTTATTGGTGCAATTTGATTAAAACAAAAAACAACGACCTTTTTTGAAATATATCAAACGAATTTACTTGTAATAAACGTTATTCAAATAGGCACCTACGACGGTGGTATTTTAGGCTTTGAGATTGATGAAAAAACTACGGGAGGAGAGTCACCCAAATCTGAGTCCGGGAGCGTGGACAACGCTGCTTTTAATCAAATTTTTGGGTTTAAGGCACACATGGTAGGTTTATGGCAGTGAGCGCGGGGAAACTGATACAGGGTTAGTCAGAAACGATTGTTTTATTATGAAAGATTCAAACCACGGGAGGCCTTGTTTTAGTCTGCCTCGCTCACAAGCAAGACAATATATTAACTGATAACCCTGGAAGTCTAGTGTAAAGGATATGGATTCAAGCAAACATCTGTTAGCAACGGCGGGCGGGGACGAAACCATTAGAATATATAATCTAAAGACGAGATGCGACAACGGAGTTTTATCTAAGCATAGAGGAAGTGTGACTTCAGTTGTCATTTCTCCGAACAGCAAATACATGATTTCGTGCGGTGAGGACAAGCTCGTTTGTTTGTGGCGATGTTCAGACTGGGAGCCACTACTGTTACTGGATGAGTGTCATGAATACACTCCTATATCGGCGGACTTTCATCCGTCTATGAGACTGGCATTGAGTTTAGACATCAAGGGAAACATATGTCTGATCAACCTGTTGGAGGGCAAAATAACAGGAAAATACAATTTAACCCAAATAAGCGATAAAAACAATAAATTAGTTGCCAAGTACGACACTTTTCATGTAGTTAAATTCAATAAAAATGGAAAGTACTACGCCATTATGTCGCAAAAGAATCTCGTTATATCTAGTATTTTAGACGAGAAATTGTACGTTACACTTTCAAACAGCGTTTGTGATCAAAAGTTACTAGGGTCTAAACAAATTACATGTTTCACCTGGATCACTGACGAACACTTTATTATCGGGCTTTCCAATGGAGATCTCAGATTGTTTATGATTCACAGCGATGAACTTGTTCCTATCAACATTGAATTCAAACTTAACTTAGAACTTTCCTCCACAGAAGATGCGAATCCCCACAACAACAACAGAATTAAAGGGATTAAAATCATTGAAAATAACGAAAGCGATGACTTTATAAGAGGTAAACTCGTATCATGCGATTCTTCTGGTATTTTTTCGCTGTTTAAATTTAGCATTCCAAGACTGAGACAAAGTGGTGTAGGTAAAGTTTACCAATGTAAATGTGTTTTTGACATTCTGGATATCATTTCCAGTGAAAACAGAATAACGTGCATGACGATACGAGGTAAATCGCGCTCTGATTCTAAGTTAGACAAGTTTTCACTCAACAATGTTACATCTGTAGGAAAAAGTGCTGCATTGCAGGAAAGCACCAACAAGAAGGCAAGAAAAAAGCTTACTAAAAAGGTAAATAAACATATTTAGACAAGGTAGCGTAGAATCATTACTGCTTCAATTGAAAATACGGCCATATTTTTTCCATTTTACGAATTCAAAGTAACTGTGGTTTACTCCGATTTTGTAGTGAAGCTCAAACTCGCACAAAAATGCCTACTTATGTATTAAACACGTAAATCAGCTAACTACTTACTTCAAGCTACATGTGGCTTCAAATCGCGTTAAACCTTATACTCATTCCTCGTTACTGAAAACACAAGAATTCCATTGACTTTTTACGACAATTTGAATTTCTGAAACTTGAGTGGAGTATTTTGTTTATTTGTCCAATTTGCTTCAATACCCTTTGTCTTTCGATGAGTAAAAAGTACTCTCTATAAAATCTAGTTCTTAAATAAGTCCCCTGCTTCCCAAAAATTAATTCAATTTAAAGAGTTGTCTTGTCCGGACTAGAAGAATTGTGCAGCACCACTGTGACTTCTACATTGCCTAGCTAACACTACTGTTTTGCTTACGATCGTCTCTCCCCTCACCCTCACTCCACCCCACTCTACGTCCCGTTACATTCTTTATCTGTTCACTTTTTAAGTATCACAGGCCCCCGTCCATCAATAGCAAGGAAATGAGTAAATAAAGGTTGCAGTTGTTTG
>NW_027125522.1:0-1946 GCF_009792415.1 Cryptosporidium ryanae
CCCCCCCCACTAACCGGAGAATAAGGTAGAGTTTGGGCCCTGACCAGTGCTCCTCCCATTCTCGGACACAAAACGCAGGAAACCCTTTCTGGTCTAACGCCGACTTGACAAGTTTGACAAAGAAAGTCTTCGAATCTCTCCAGCCCCTCCGGTACTCCGTAGCAACTCCAATGCACCGTTAGACCGCAGCAACGACAACTCATAAGTCCTGGATCGAAGCTCTCGGCTACAATGTTGCCTTCCTTGGCACCGTCACTGCTGTTAAACAAGGTTGTCGGCGGATAATCACTTGGATCGTTTTTCAAACAGATACTACAAACATCCTTGTCGTACTTGTCAACTGTCAACGAGCTGCGGTAGTATACGTGGTTTTGCCTGTTTATCTCAAAGCCGCTCTTCTTCATATTGTTCTTTGTGTCTGAATCCCACGTCTTAGAACGTGAAATNNGCAGGATTTTTGATTATACTTGCTGTTAAATATTTCAGGAAACATGTCCCTATTGATGTACCTCCTTTCTCTGAGACCAATTTCCTCGCCCATAACTGCCTCCTTCGTCATCTGGCCAATCGTCTGGTCATCCAAGGCCGTTTTCAGCTCTTCTCTGTGATCTCTGCAGTAGCTTCTAATGCTGACCATCCTGAGCGCCTCGTCCTGCACGTTTCTCCATCCCTGGATGTACTCAACCAGTTTCTCGCCTCTCAGCCGATCCGGCTCCTCGTCAACATCTACAAAAATCCCGTTCAGCCAACCGCACACGGGGTGATAGACCTTTGAGCAATTACTGTGGCAACAAGAAACGAGTCCGAGCGTGTTGTTGTTTTTGCAATACACACAACTATCGTAAGGCTCCTCGTCCTCACTTACAAGTTCTCGCTCTCCATCTTTATCCTTAGCTGAGCTAAAGGTATCCTCGCTTTTTTCAGCCTCCCTCTCGCCAAAAGACGTGTTGTTTCCGCTCTTCTTCTGGTTTTCAAGGGAATCGGCAGTTTGAGACACGTCTTTCGTCTTTTTATCGCCCTCACAGTTAAGCCTACAGTGGCTGCTGTCGCTACCGGAACTAACACAGCAACCGCCACCCGCTGCTGTTGCAGTTCCTCCTCCTCCAATACCTGTTGCAGCGGCAGAGCCGTTCTGCTTCTTCTCCGAGTAATTGCTTCCAAGATAACTCAACACGAGTTTCTTCCTGTTCTGTTTAAGGCTCTTCTTGTTGGTCCAACTCCTCCTCAAACGCTCCAAGTTCCAATTGCTCAAATTCTTCCAATCCTCGCAAACAACCAAGGGAAGGTGCCAAATGGCACAAACCAAATGAACCCACTCTCCCTCCACACTCGTTCTTTTAAAGGCTCCACCAGAGTGCGAACACAACATACAGGTAACGCTTCCAGGATTGAAGGCCACTAAATACTGAGTTCCCAATTGTTTCTTCTCCTGTTCGCATCTATCACATAACCAACCGTAAAAGTCCAACAGCTCATTTAACGGGATATTCACTCCGTAACATCCTACGTGGGAAACCATACCGCATCTAACGCATTCAACGAAAGGCTTTAGGGTATCTGTTTCCCAGTTAAAACACACAGAACACACGTTAGTCAAGGCTAGTTGCATATTCGGTTTCAATGAGTCACTTTTAGAGTTGGGATCCGCATTCATAGAGGCGTTTTTAGCGGAATCAGTAGAAGTTTTGGAACCCTCAACTTGCTTCAAATAATATGGATACAAGTCCCTATATCCCCTGAGAATGAAGTCCTTTAGCTTGTTCCAGGAATTGACTATTTGGTATCTTTGGACTATATTCATCCAAATAAAGGGAATGTCCGTCATCCTTGTTCTGTTTTCGTTCTCGTATATTATTTTGCTTTGAATTTTAACTCTCATTTTATGAATAGAATCGATTATGTTGTTATATATAGGCAAAAATCTCTCCAAATTAGCGTCGACAAAG
>NW_027125489.1:0-1131 GCF_009792415.1 Cryptosporidium ryanae
AAAAGGTACGATCAATATAATAATAATAATAAATTAGTAAAAAATCTAAAACAATTACATAAGACGTTATATTTTGATTGATGTTATAACTAAAAAACTATATTAGTGAGAACAATTTCAAGTTAAATGAAAGATAAATACGTATCAGTTACGCTATTGTTCTTGCTTTATTATTTTTTGTAGTATTCTTGGTGTTTTAAACAGTCTAAAACCATTAGAAACAGGCATTAGCGGGTATATGTCTTCAAAGAAGTAATATGTGTGTCCGACAATTATTCCCATGAGATTGTCCCACGGCCTCCATCCAATAACGAGACCCATTCCCATTAACACCCAAGGCAAGTAGGGAGCTCTGACTGTAAATATAAAAACTGACATCCTTGCAGATGGGTTTCTTCTTCCCCATATATAAGTCATAACATTTATCACGGCTCCACTAAATAAATACCCTGCTCCAAAAAAGTAGGACAACAACAACAACATGCAAGAACAGGTAAATAACATCCAAATAAAATCAGCTGGTCTTCTGTGAAACACTACGTCCTCTAAAGATGCACAGTAATATAATAATACATATGCATTCCAGAAAAAATGAAGACTAAATGTACCGAAGAAAAAGAAACATGTTGCTAATCTCCATATTTGAAAGTCGTGTATAACTAATAACCAATTTAAATAAAGATTGAACGGAGATATCACATCTAGTGAGCACAATATCATCAAAAAAGTTGATATGGCAAAGTACACCTTTGTTACTGGCGGAACGTTGTTTACCACTAGCATCTTTATAAATGTTTTTTTTAATAACCTACGCAAACGAATAACCAATACAGTAACCAAACTACAGTTATATCAAAATACTTGTGTGTATGAGCTATACTTTCATATGTTTGTTGTATTTTTTTTCATTTCAAAATCAGCTTTAGTAAGCACTAATTAATTTTTGAGGTGGCGCTAAAAGTGAAATTGGCGGCACGCTGCTTCCAATTTATAATGATAATAGGCTCAGCAGCACACTTAAAATTTACGCCAGTCCTCGAACACAATGTACAAACTACGGGTAGTCTACACTTAAACTCACCTATGCAACATCACGCTCTGATTCACAGTAACGAGCGAGACAATGAAATT
>NW_027125489.1:1149-4438 GCF_009792415.1 Cryptosporidium ryanae
TTTAGTGTGGTAAAAATAATAATATAAGGAATTGTTAACATTCGTGGTTGATACTAAATTTATGTTTCGTTACTAATTTACCTTGAACGCGGTGCGAATATAGGTACAATAGCATCAACCTGGTCTTTTCTTTTCATAAGAATCATTTCAGCTATCCATGTTAAATTTCTAATCTCTTGTTCCTTGAGCCTTGCCCAAGCATAAAATACGCCATAATTCATTTGCTGATCGAAAACGAGCTCACACATTGAGACGATCTCTGCATAAAGCAAGTCTTCTAAACTTTTAAACTGTCTGTCAGCCAAACTCTTATGGACCCCCCTCTTCTCTTTTTGATCATTATCATTTGTATCGTCAGAAATGCCAAAATCGTTAGCTGTTTCATTAACATAAAATGCCTTGCACTCGTCGTAAAGTGCACTGTATTTAGGATAAGATTCGAGAGCGGCCCTCACCCTAGTGTCATTCCAGGCCTTCCTAATTTGCTCTGTACCTTCTGGGTACAAATAACCAAAATTAGGATATAATGTGGAGGCACTTGAAAAGTTAAAATTAAGGGAGTTAAGAGTAATAGCAAGAAGTCTAAAATCTGCCTCGCACTTAAGTACATGACTCATAACTTGAGCTGATGTAGGATTCAATGTTTGACAAAACCTGTAAAAGTCTTCCAACCAAGATTTTTTCAGTGAACTCCTCAATATCTCTAGATCCATCTCTCTTAATATTGAAGCAAAGTCGTCCTGCTCACCATTTGCCGAAAGGAATTCATCAAAATAAGGGCCTATTGGCGTTTCTATTAAAATAGATTTATACAACTCATCAAGTGAAGATGAAAGATCCAAGGTTACAAAAGCCTTTATTTCCGGAAAGTACCCTATTGGATCCAAGCGAGACAATAACTCTTCTGCCGGTTTCTTATTCATTGCACCTTGAATTAAACTCACCACATTGTCGATCATTTTTTCATATGTTATGTAATCCAGAAAACGACCCAACGGTTCATACGCCTGAGACTGCAACATTCTAAACTCTAATGCAAATTTTTCTCTACATTTCTGTGTTATTGCATTCACTGAAAGTGGTAACGGTTCGTCCTGCATAAATGTACCATAGTCAGTCTCTTCTAGAGCAGTTCTCATATCTTCCAATGTCTCCGCTTGTCCTATTAAGTGATATTCGTCCATTGTTACAAAACCTGATCTATATCCTCTCACCATAGCCTCGAGGTAACCATCCTTTAAATTAAATGTTAATAGCTCCATTTTTACCTATACTAGACAGCGAGAGAATTGATTACCACTAGTCCCGTATATATTCAAATCAACAGTAACACTTTACTAGAGACCTTTTATAATTGGACAAATATATATATTTCTTTGATTTCCACCGGTATTTATTTAACAACCCTCTGTGCGTTCGTCGTTTTATGCAATATATTGTTAATATCACAAAATGGAAGCTAACCTAAAAAAAGAAATACGTCCAACGGCAATAATAATAGTCGTATTTTCGTAAATTTTATTCGTTACTTTTTATTTTTTGTTATATTAACCTAACAAATAAATGTATATTCTTTTATTTTTATGTAAATATTTTACTCTATTTTTTCCCATCATTATTTTATCAAGCCACTATTAATTTTGAAATATCCCTTTATTTATTTTGGCAGAAACCCGCGCAACCGCGCAAAACGCGGCATTGTTAGCGGGTATGCTTTTCGTAATATGCGCCAGCTATTCTCTTCCATTACTTAGATTAACAAGAAACGAACTTGTGAATTTTTCTAATTAAGTCTGAAATAATGAATTTTAAACACAACTTGTATACTTTTATTTGTGTGTGATGTAAGAACTATGATAAATTTCTCTATTTATATGTCACTTGTTTTTGTTATGTTTCTCACTAGTAGTAAATATATTTGTACACAAACATAAATAGAAACAAAAATAGAATAAGATAATAATTAACTGATTGACTTTAAATTAAATTAATCTCATTATCAACTTATATACACTCATTTTATTCATCCAAGGAACATTTAATTTCTTATCTAGTGATGATTGTAGTTTTATGATGGCTTTTTGGCGGCAAATTAAGCACAAACAAATGGTTCAAACGTAGATGTAAATATAATACAATGCTGTAAATATTATGGAACATATAGGAATCAAAGCACCGAATGATTTTTCTCCTGGATCTGATGATGGGAATTCGGATGTGATTAGATTTAAGGTCAAAAAAAATACGCAAGTATTTTTTGATATTGCAATTGGTGGAACTCCAACAGGGAGAGTAGTATTTGAACTGTTTTCCGATATTGTCCCCATTACATCCGAAAACTTTAGAGCATTATGTACAGGAGAAAAAGGAATAAGCAAAAATGGAGTAAATCTACACTATAAGGGTTCCAGGTTTCACAGAATTATACCAGAATTCATGTGTCAAGGAGGTGATATTTCTTATTCAGAAATTGGATTTAGTGGAGGTGAATCAATATATGGCCCTTATTTTGACGATGAAAACTTTATTCTTAAACATAATTCTGCTGGTCTTTTGTCAATGGCAAATTCTGGACCAAATACTAATTCTTCTCAGTTCTTCATTACCACCATCCCATGTCCTTGGTTAGATGGAAGACATGTTGTATTTGGGAAGGTAAGTTTATTCTTTTTTTCCTAAAATGAGAGTATATAAGAGCACAATTTTATTTTTATATTGTTTGTCTTATATCTGATATAATGAATAAAAAAATGGTGAAATGTATTTAAATAATATTACAATAATAAATAAATGTTGTATACCCAGACGTGTTCCGAAAATAATTAACTGTTACACTAAATTTTCGGGTCTAAGATGGGTTATAATAATATAATTGTTCAAAGCTATTGTCTGGCACTAATATGTTTCTTTTAATAAGAGAAAATATGCCGTATTAGAGTCCTAATTCTTTGAAACAATGTTTATCGACTAATTAATGGTTGACAATAACCTTTTCATTTAATTCATAGTTCTATCTTTTCAAATTTGGTTCTTTATAATATTCTCTCGTTATATTCGTAAAAAAAATGGAAATTCAATAAACGAATTTCCATTTATATTTCCGATATTTAAGCAATTAACTCTTTCTTTTCAGATAGTTTCTGGAGCAGATGTAGTAGCCAGCATGGAGAGATTCGGGTCAAGTAATGGGAAGACAAGTGTATCTGTTGTAATAGCAGATTGTGGTGAACTGTGATTTATAACGAAATATGTCAAATTATTCAATCATCAGATAATGCTTTAGACTTTA
>NW_027125518.1:0-847 GCF_009792415.1 Cryptosporidium ryanae
TTCTTGCTTCCTTTATTGCCTCCTCCAGTGACGGAACGGGAACGGCTTCGCCAGAAGACCTTGTTCTTTTTAAATTGTGCGATACAGCCGGACAGCCACTGCTTCTGTTAACTATTTGTCCTGATCCAATATCACTGTTGTTCAAAGACCCACCATTTTGAGCGTTATTTTTGGAGGTACTGCCATCGCCAGTTGTTGCCAACCGATTGTTGTTTAACTTAACGTAGCCGTCCTTGAATTTGAATATGGTTCCGTACTTCATCTTAACTGAGTCCTGCAGTACTCCCTTTAAATAACAGTCCAAGTACATTCTCAAGGCATCTGCGTTGTTGATCATGTTCGGCGAGAATATGGGATTCTCTCTGTTCATCAAGTCAAGCTGGGAAACAAACAATTGCTTCTTAATTCTCTCGGAAGAAACAAGACTGTCCATTATCGCGTCCGCTATCTTAAGAGACGATAAGGTTGAAAGTAGTAGTTTTCCTCCTGGATTAAGAGTCGCCATTTGCTTTCCGTGCTCGGGACAATACACTCTTTGCAAAAAGTAGTTGTCTGTTGCGCTCTTGTTAACCAAGTCGTCGTCTGCACTCAAGGGAGGTGGCTGGCAGTTGGGTGGCACATACAACATAGCAGATCCCGAATTGCCCATTTCGTCTGCGTAACCATCGCCTTCCTTGTAGCTAGGCCTGGTTACTTTTCCCGTTCCCGGTACATCCACTCCGATTCCATAGGCCTCATTTAAGCCCCTTCTTACTGCAGAAAAACCAGAAACTCCTTCCCTGGTGCCATCGATAGAGTTGTTACTGAGACCGCATTCGTCTGTATTCTCAGGCAACTCCGTAAGTGT
>NW_027125567.1:0-2743 GCF_009792415.1 Cryptosporidium ryanae
GCAGTAGTGAAGAAGGTATTGGAGGAAAATCCAAAAAGATTGTGTTTAATGGATTATAATGTAAAAGAGGAGGATTCTGGTGTTGGTTTGTATGATAAATATTGTGTGGATGTGACAAAATATGAAACTATAAATAATGCAGTGAAGAAAATAATACAGAATTATGGAAAAATAGATATTGTGGTACATTGTGCAGGAATAACGCATTGTACTACTCCGATAATACAAAGAGATGATGATGGTATGATATTGGATAATAATGGCGATATACCAGAAATATGGGAAAAGGTGATAAATGTAAATTTAGTTGGTACATTAAATATTGTGCATTGTTTGTCGCCACATTTAGCAAGAAATCAAGGCAGTTCTTGTGAATCAGATAAGGGACGACATATTTTCGAGAAGGGTGTATTTGTATTGGTATCAAGTAGTACAGCAAGAGATGGTTCATCACAAAATCAGGGATATATATCCTCAAAAGGAGGAGTGAACTCAATCACACTACCATTAGCCAGGGAGTTAGGACCATATGGGATAAGGGTAATAACAATAGCACCGGGCGTATTTGAAACTCCAATGTCAAAGCAGGTTATGGACGAGAAGACGTCATCAACACTGTTAAAATCAATGCCACTGGGTAGATTTGGTTTGCCAGATGAATTTGCTCAAGTTGTGGTAGACGTTTGCGTTAAATGTGAGTATATCTCCGGTGAAATAATATATTTGGATGGTGGCTGGAGACCCCCATTTATAAAGCACTCCGGTATAAAGAGGTTGTCAATACAAAAGTCTCCAAGCAATGACGAATGTGAATAGTGCGTTTATAGAAAATTATGATATTATTTTGTAGTATCTTTCTTTTCAAGTGTTCGAGTATAAGTGAGTGACGAATATGCGCATGGTGGGACTGGGCATGACTTAAGAAATGTCAAAAAGTGAATGCCTATCAATGTATATATTATAGTTGTAATTTGTTGTGATAAGCGATTTGTTTTCTCTTTTTTGTTACAAAAGGCGACATGTGCCGTTGTCATGCAATATTAAACAGGTATGTTGTGTATTAGAAAAAAGCAGCCTGGATGACTGTCTAGATATACTTTACCGTTGGATACTTACCAGGATGCAGCGGTAGCAGTGCAGTCATATCTTGAATGGGAAAAAGGGTGGACGGCAAAAAGCGTAACATCGTTATTCGTCAGTAGATTTTAAAGATAAGCAGTTATTAGGAAAAAATAAATACGCAAACCTGGATCTAACATGTCCCTAAATACTGGTTATTTTTCTTTTTCAATATTAAAACAAGTAACGAGGGCTCCCACTGTATGGACCTGGTAGCTCCAACGGTAGAGCGTCTGACTCCAGATCAGACGGTTCAGGGTTCAAATCCCTGTCGGGTCACATTTTTGCAGGGCTAACATAAATTTTTTGGCGGCAAATCGACTATTCGGGAATGAAATCTTGAGATGGCGTGTTATTGAACAGAGCGAGAGGAAGTGGCGAAGAGGACAACGAACGTGTTGAAGGATAAAGGTTTGATGTAGTTGTTTTGCACAGTAAGTGACGTAGTCAGTGCGTGTGGGACACGTGGACAGAGTAATGCTGTAAGGAGCAAACGGGGCAATAGCGATTTTCCAGATAAAGGTGGGAGAAAGGGAAAGGGGAAGCAGTGGGAAGGGACGGATCTGCAGTGTGTTTGGCCGAGCCAGCACATGCATTTCCAGGAGAGGAGCATTTCTTACGATCATAGGCAAAAGGAAGGTGTGCGGACACACGAATCTTGGTATTCTAGTGCGGAGGAACAGTTGGGTCGGAGACGTTTTCTGAGGCGAAAGGAATATACTGTGAACAACGAGCGACGGGCAGAGAGGTGCGATTAGATGGGTTTGATACGATCAATTAGAAGAAGGAGGGACGATTTTTTGTTTAACTGGAACAGGAGGAGATACAGTTACAGAATGGGTTGGTACTACGCGAGATTGAGCATGGCATCAACTGCAATCATAGTGGTGAGTTTTGTGTTGTTTTTCCTGTTGAGATTGGACAAGTGCAATGGAAGAAAGTGCGGAGTATTCAGAACATATGCCTGCTCACCGGCGAATTATGGATTAATTAGTTCGGCGTTTATATCGCTGGGTAGCATATATTCAATTAAGTCGGCACTGAGCTATTTGTTGTCCAGACTACTGTACAGTTTCGCAAACTACAGAACTACGGACTTTATGGCTTTGGGGAAGTTGGCTTCTATATTAGGAGCCTTGGTTAAACATATACCCTTTGTGATTTCATTGTGCACAATATGCAATGGAATAATATGCTTAACAGCTCTTGTATATANNTATATATGTTAATGGGATTGTGCGACAAGTCTTATTTGCCCCAAGCACAAATAATAGTGGACAACTGCAGATTATACTTTAAAAGTTGTGATAATCCGAGCGTAAAGTCAATATTGGATTGCAACGACCCTTTACAGATCATATCTTCTCCGTTTCTTCAATTGAGGTGTCTTCCTGGTCCGTCTGAGATATGCAAGTATTCTCAGGAGTTGCAGTCCGGTTCAAACCCGTGCACGAGGGAGAAGCTCCGCAACTACCTTATTTCTACGGGAGATCGGGATATCATTGACAAGATTTCGGACTATGAGGGCAAAGGCAGGGCAATTCTCAGCTATGCTGACAACGGAAGTGGCAGTTTATACGGCTTAGCTCGCACTCTAGACGCAAGTGATCCCTCCTCCACGTAT
>NW_027125563.1:0-605 GCF_009792415.1 Cryptosporidium ryanae
CCAATAGAACCAAAACCGTCCCACCTTGCCGTCCGCGCACTCCTTGGCTTGTGCTTTAAAACAAATGCCTGCCTTCTACTGTTGACTTTGCTGACATTATTTGTAACCCCCGCAAAACTATCTTAATGTCAGAGTCCACATATTCGACCCACAGCTCCACAGGCACTCACACCGGCTCCTCATCCTCGACTTATCCCCGTCTACTTGTGCGTCCAGCTGTTCCTCAACCCTCAAATTGTATACTAGTCTGGTCACTGCTCATGTACTAACAAGCAAATTGGGCGGGCCGCGCCGAAGGTTTGCGACTATTTACTCAATAAAACAAACCCTAGTGATCAAGCCAGATACTAGTTTCGGAAAATACCGATAAAGGGCGCGCGCTCTTTTGATAATACAAGTGGTAACAATAAATAAGGAAAAAGGAGGCAAAGAATAAGGGAAATTAGTTTTTGAACGGAGGAACAGAAAGACAGCTCTTGTTTTTCCCGTTTTTCCGTATTTATTGTTTTTGAATGAAGATGCAAGAATAAAAACAGAATTGGAGATATTATTTTGGCAGCACGCAAAACTATAAGCTTGTTATACATAGTGTATTTAATGGTAGA
>NW_027125560.1:0-976 GCF_009792415.1 Cryptosporidium ryanae
ATTGACATGCTCCTGCCTCATTTTATTAGTTGATTCTGGTAAATTTGATATAGGGGCTCCAGAATTCATATTAGGATTTGCAGGTTCTAAAATTAGTTGATTTTGGGTTCCATTAATTAGCTCTCCAGGAATGATATCATTACCGAATTGCTCATTGTTTGATATATTAGTTAAAACCTCCCATTTTCCATCAGAATTTTCTCTGAAAAGAGTAACAGTATCCTCTCCACTTGAAGTAGCAAGAACCGTGCCGGTAACACTCCAAGTGAGTCTCCAAACAGGCTCATTGAAATTTAAGACTTGACTACTATGCCATCCCTGTCCATCCACATCTTGAGTCCAAATAACTACAATCTTATCATCACCACAAGAAGCAATGGTTTCAGCAAGTAAATCTACGGAAGGTCTCCATGCAACATCTCTTACCCATTCTGAGTGAATTGTGTCAAGTGTTTGCCCGATTTCTAAGAGTTCTTTAGTCTGAGGATCTTGCTTCCAAATCCTAATTTGGTTATCACAACCACCCGAAACAAGCCTTATAGGTTGGGTGGACGTTACACCTACAGAAGCTCCAATGGAACTGGTAGCGGGAGCCCATGATATTGAGTTTGTTCCATTTGGGTGTCCGAAAGCCTGTTTTTTTGTCCAACTTCTTGTTTCTGAGTTATAAGAGCAAACTGCTATCGAACCATCGGCTACTGCACAGGCAAATTGAAGTCCATAGTCCCAGGGACACCAGGAAACACTGTTAATTGAAGATGAAAAATCCTCACAAGAGTAAACAATTTCCCATCTAGACCTTTGAGTTTCTTTCCAAACCAATACCCTTTTATCATAAGAACAAGAAACCAAAACACTACCAAAAGTCGGATGTGCCCAACAAACTTGCCAAACCGGTCCTTCGTGCCCCCTTAACTCTGCTAAAAATGTTGGTTGATCTGTTGAAACATCAAATATCCTTATTGTGTGGTCTGAA